>NW_010538428.1:63113-72207 GCF_000687285.1 Phaethon lepturus
TAGGGAAAAAGATAAAATAACTGAAAGTCTCTAACAATTTAAACCAGCAAATCCTTGCAAAAATGAAACTGTCCTAATTCAGGGAAGAAAAGCTTTCACCATAGTGAAACCATCTTAAAGCAATCATGTTTACCAGATTGGTATTTTTGGTTTTTGTTTATCATTAAAAACAAAATAGGGTTTATAAAGGAGATTTGCCAAAGATGTTACCTGTAACAGAATTTAGTAACTTTAGATATTTTTATTATCATGAGATCCACACTTCTTTCAAAAAGATCTTTGGACTCCCAATGGGGAGGATGTTTACAACTCTGGACTGTCAAGATTTTGGCCTGATTATTTGCAGGCAACCTAGGCTGCCTACTTACATAACAGGACAACAATTGTGTAATTACCACTGTGAAGTGAAAAGTCACAGGATTTGAGTTTTGTTTAAACTCAGCCGGTTCTTGTTTCTTAATGGGTTGCCATTCTCTTGTCCTCACCCTCAAGGAGAGTGAATTAGATAATTTGAAACAGCATTTCATCTTTGTCTTTTCATGCTTTATAAATTTGTTATGGCTTTCAAAACCTCCCAAACTGTCAGGGAAATAGCTTCCAGTATTAGTTAACTGGACTAATTACACACTTCTGCATGGAATTGCTCTGGCATTAATGGTTCAACAAGAGTTTTCCTAGTGAGCATGTTTGCCCTTATGCATGAACAGCTTCCCACAGATCAGTCTGCAGACTTCAGCTTTTAATGGGCCACAGAGACTTGGAGTGCTCTCAAGAACACTGTGGATGTAACACAGAGGACTGGAAGGATGATCAGAGGCAGCAGTCACAAGCAAACATATGTATATGTGTGTATGACAGAAAATAGATTTCCAGTAGAAAACAAATCTGAATGATGTTCCTGAGGAATCGGGAATACAATAGTTCCCACACCAGGATGAGAGTATTTGAACTGAGCACATGGTTAAGCATTCAGATCCTCCAGAATTTTAATGCCCGTCTTTTGTGCCATACCAGTTCCTATAAGATGTTCTTTCAAAGGGCAGATCTCCTGGAAATAAAATAATAGGAAAAAAATACATCTAATTTGTCCTGGATAAGACATTATATAGAATAAAATAACTACATTTTCTGTAGTGTTCTATTTGATTCTTCATCGTTGTTGTAAAAGCCCATTGTTTGAGAGATAAATTGAGAGTGGCAGTAAACACAAAAAGGTTAATGAAATACATGATTTCTGGCTCATTTGTTGGAAAGGAGAAAACATGGGAGGTTTTGGTGTTTGGAATTCACAAGTATTTCCATTATCTACCCTGTGCCTCCTTTTTTTTTTTCTTTCTCTCCTAGATCTAAGATTCTCTTCTTCCTTTCCTGTTTCTTCATAATCCTCTTTTTTACTACTTCCACTGTACTCCCCATGGCCTGGAAGAACTCCTCTGCCCCACACCTGAACTCCCCTGTTCAACTGCCAGCAAGTCCTTGCTTTTTCTGCTCAGTTTTGTACTTCTAGTGGCCTTTCTGGGAGATCTGTTAGAACATATTTAAGATACATTTTTCTTTTCAGGATATGCTAAACTATATGAGGAGAGCTAAATAAGTATGAAAAACTGTCCTAATATGACTGTGTCACTACAGTAGTTGCCCTGGGATGTCTGATAGCAAATGAGAGTACAGATGATCTACTAGTACAGGCTTTGTCTCCTGTAAGATATGATTCCCTGCTTGAAACTCCTGAGCCTGGCTCTCTTCCTAGAGACAGGTTTAGCCTGGAAAGGCTAAGTGACATGGCATCTCAGCATGGTAGAAGTACTGCATCCCACAAACAGATGCTTCCCTTTGCTACAAGACTGGAACTGCAAATATTTTCCATAGTTACTCTGCCATTCTTCATGTGGCAGGTACATTTTGTTGAGTGATGATGACAGCTACGTGCATGAGCAGGATGTCTATTCTTTAACCTCTGCTAATGATTTTACTTAATATGAAGCAAGCAAAGGACAATGGATCATATTGTCCCTGATTAAATTTTCTGAGCAAATGGCTTAATGTCCCCTGTGCACTATCTTGGCCAGAGTTACTTCACTATAACCACAAGGGAAAGGTGAATCAACCAGCAGATTGAGCCACAGGTAGTGTCTGAATCCAGCTGCTGATGGGAAAGGCATTTTTCCCCTCTTCCCAAGTCTTTTCCTGCAGCCAGTGGGATAGCTGTCGAGGCAGTATTACATTGCAAGGATGTGTCTCATTCTCTGACAATCTTATATGACTTCATAATTTATAGCATAATAAAGTAAAAATCATATGTTGCAGTTAATCCTCCTGGAGTGGGCAAGGCAACACAGCTGCTGCTTCGGGAGGCAGGACATCACCTCTGACTTCAGAAGCCATTTTGAAAAAAAAAAGAGAGGATTATTGGGTATTGTTTATATGGAAAGAAGCGAAGTCACTATCAAAATGAGGAAAAGCAATCTATAAGTGCAAAAATGCTGAACCCAAATTTCTATTTGGTGTGTATGTTTGAGAGAGAGTTTATCCCTCTCTCAGTTTCTAATGTCTGAAGAATGGTATTTAATGGAATGGGGCAGACAGGGTCAAGCTGAGACATGGATTTAATTCCTTACCTCTGTAAAGAAAAACACCTTTCTTGATGAACTTTGCATGATGAGAGGGAAGAGACTGGGACAGGAATTTAAACATTACAGTCTGTTTACAAAAAAAGGGAAGTAAAATGTTCATAAAGGTGGTGCTATTTGCAGGCACTTCTGCCTTTGCCTGGGCATTAGTGTAACTAATGTATATTTGCACTATTACACTTTGTTCATAGCATATGTGCACCACACAGAAACAGCACAGCGGGGGTTATCTATGGATCTAACGGCTTCCCCTTGCATGGAGCCAAACTGGTAGTCACAAGGCAGATGCTGTCAAGCACAGTAGCACATGCAAAAGTGGGACACGATGGGAAGCTGTTCTGCAGGCACAGGATGAGAGAAACGGTGGATAGAGCACGTGGCTGAAGACAGTGGTGATCAATAGTGGCATTTGGTCACTTACAAACCTGGAACTCAGAAGAGATTTCAGATTTGGTATACCAATGGCTCTTGGCAGAATGATGCCCCTGGAAATAAAAGGGAAAATAATCAGCAATCTCAGACTCAAGAGAAGCCCAAAATTTGGTGTTTGAATGTTTGTGGACCAGTTGGATCCTTTTGTTCCATCAGCCTTGACTTTTGTGTTTTCCCATAGCATTAGCTGCCCGGGGTGACTGAAGATATTCCAGTGCTTTGGTGTACCTGGGATTGTACTATTGACTAGCATCCTGCTCTACAAACTTTTATTATATGACAGCATATATTGTCATGCATCTTCATACATAGATTTGTACTGAATATTCCAGTACATTGTACATAGATACTGGGGAGCAAATGTAAGAGAACTTGTTATTATGGAACAGAACCAGCACCTTAAATTATACTTGCTGACTGAGAAACAAGGTGTTCAAGCGGTGAAGGTATGTAACCTGTATCCTAACCACACTTTTCACATCTATTTTTATCAGGCTTTGGGGCATGGAAAATAGCTATATTTTTAATATTAAATAGTCCGTACTGATAGCCATTCTACACCTAGATAACTTTCTTCTTTTTAACCTTTGACTAACCTCTGAATACAGACCCATTTCATGTCATAGTTTAGGAAGTTAGAAGGGCTCCCTGAGAACTGTGGAGTTTGAGCCATCTCAGGATTTCTTCAGTGCAGGGAGCTTTCCATTATGGAGCTTGCTTGGCTGTTCTCTCCAGATACATTCCAGCTGCTTCCCACTTCTCAGCTGATGCAGGCTTTTGATATTTTCATAGTTAGGTAAAAGAAGCCAGCAAATTGTTATACCCTTTGCCTCCCCTTTGCTCACACGCACACGACTGACAGGAAAATAAGCACTAATATTTCATCTTTAAAATAAGAAGGGGACATGGTTTCCCTCTGAAGTAGTGGAAACAGTGACATCATGCTTGGAACAGCTTTTTTCTCCTTTCCCCTTCTAATTGCACTGAGCTTTTAAAGCCAGGGAATAAAATCTTCCCCTCTGGAGCGGGAGAAGGTTCCCCATAGGCTGCTGTGTGTCTGGGCTTGGTATGACTCACACTGCTCCTTTTGCACTTCATTGACAAATTACTAGAACCAGGAGCTGGGAACTTAGGCAGCAAGGGGAGAAAGCAGGGAGTGCAAGTCAACTGGTGAAAGAAAACGAGGAGGAAATATTATTTATGGAAAATTCAGTAACTGGTTCCTTATTTCTGTATTTTATTCTTTTTCTTTCCACTTTAAAGGAAATGGCTCCTATAGCAAGAATGACTCACTCGTCAGATGTTGCCAGTGATGTGGGTTTGTCAGTTACTTATTATATTAACCTTTTATCACAGCATGGTGCAAGAGCATGGTTCCAGATAAGACCACAGATGTGAAAGCAGAGGAGGAAAACAGCAGGAGGTGGAAAAAAACACATCGTTTATGGTCATGCATCAGTCCTGTGTGTCTGCAATGAGAAGCAGCTCTTTGACAGCTCTTTGAGCTGACCTGAAATGGTATTGAGAGGTTAGACCTCTGTAGCACTGTCCACACAACACGTGCTGGCTTTCACAGGATTTTTGAGTTCTGTATCCTGACAAAGTAGAGGAAACTCCACCAGGCTCAGTGATAAGCCAGGTATGACACCATGTCAGCTCTCTGCTAAATGTTTTTCTTGCTGCAACACAGTCTGGTTTTGATGGCACCTGCTTCCCAGCTTTGCAGAGCTCCTTTCAGATCCCTGGAGGGTCCCTAGCTCTTCGCTGGGGAGAATTTAGACTTGAGCTAACAGAGGCAAGGGAAGGAGAGAAACAAAGGAGGAGACTGCAAGTAATGTAAGGAAGTGATCTTACTAGTTTCCCTTCTTTCATCTCTCTGCCTCCAGTTGATACAAAATGACAGTGAAATACAGGAACTAACAGATAAATGGGTCAAGGTATGATGTCTGAATCATTCAGTCTATGAGAGAAGCCCAAAAGTCACAGGAGGAGTCTGAGCTCAAATGAAAGAAAACAGGACACTGTTCTCTTCAGGAGAAGACTTTAAATGCAGCTGATTTTGTTTTGTGTCTGTGTTGCCTGTTCTGAAATGCTTGCAAGAAATAACTGAATTTTCATTGTTCTGAAATACTTGCAGATAGCGCGTTTTAGACTCAGCAATAACAAGACTAAGCCTAAGATAGTTAGTGCTAGAGATTTGATGTTACACTATCCCAGTCAAATCAATCCCAATAAAACCTTCCAGCAGTGGCTGGAAGCTGTTCTGCAAGAAGAGCTGGTTGCTGATTGATGGTTCACTAACACACCTTAAATAAGAACCATAAATACACTATTGGTACATCTGTTCTGCTAAATGAAGGATGTCCAGGAAATGAGAGAGGGCAGTTAAGCAAGGACCCTTGGGTGTCCATGCTGCTTTGTTGTTAAGTCTGTTTTGGACTCTGTTTTAGACCACTTTAGCAAGCTGTAAGGTAAGTCTGCTTTACAGACGACTGGCTGTAAGCAGTGTGGGTGTGAGCCAGTAAACAAAATCTGGTGTTAGAACTGGGTATTGGTTCCTGGTCCTCCCTATTCAACAGTATAAATACAGTCTCTGGAGTAACTTAAAATCCACTGGCATATTGGTTGACACAGACGTTTTTACAGTTTTCTCGATGTCATCCTCACTTTCTAGATGCATACACTGGAAGATGCAGCACAAGACAAGACTGAGTCCCTTTTAATCCAAATTGGCAGTTCTTATTGCTATTCATATCATCTAATATCTTAGGATCATCAGAATAATTCCATCTGATAAAAGTTTGGACACATTTTCAAGAGGTAGAGTTGGACTGCTCTGCGTTTAGAGGCATCCCAAGAGCAGTAGTGATCTGCTCTCCAAAGAAACTAGAGTGCCTCAGGAACTTTTTTTAAAACTATCTCAGACATCTAAGTATGTATCAACTCAAAGTTTGAAGTTCAGAGTTTGCCACCTCTCAGATGTGCCATTTCTATGACAATCATACAATCATAGGAGAGTTTGGGTGGGAATGGACCTTTACAGGCCATCTAGTCCAACCCCCCGCAGTGAGCAGGGACATCTTCAACTCAATCAGGTTGCTCAGAGCCCCGTCCAGCCTGACCTGGGATGTTTCCAGGGATGGGGCATTGACCACCTCTCCAGGCAACCTGGTTTCACCATCCTCAGTGTAAAAAATTTCTTCCTTAGATCTAGTCTAAATACACTCTCAGTTTAAAACTGTTACCCCTTGTCCTCTTGCAACAGACCCCGCTAAGAAGTTTTTCCCCATCTTTCTTATCAGTCCCATTTCAGTCCTGGCAGCTGCAGTAAGGTCTCCCCGGAGCCTTCTCTGCTCCAGGCTGAACCCCCCCAGCTCTCCCAGCCTGTCCTCCCAGCAGAGCTGTTCCAGCCCTCGGAGCATTGCTGGGGCCTCCTCTGGCCCCGCTCCAGCAGGTCCATGTCTCTCCTGTGCTGAGGGCTCCAGAGCTGGACGCAGTACTCCAGGTGGGACAAGTTCTCTGAATTGGATCAGGGAAGTGATAAGACTTTAAATAAGAGCTATTAAAAATGCTCTTAACCCAGATCATTTAATTTATTTGCTTTAGAGCACCCATGACTGCCATAACCTAACTGATACTGCAACAACTGGGAAGAGGAGGAATATGCACAGCTGGCGGGGGGCGGTCTTAAGAGGCTCATAACCTCTTAAAACATTTTTAATGCTGTAGAAGATGGATGTATGTACCTTGAACATTTGTGCAAAGAAGGTACAATATGTTTCTTTTGGTGTTTTAGCCTAAGTGGCTTACTCCATAATTAGAAAGGAGAGGAGCATGTAAGGGCAGTGCCATGATTGCAGTTAAACACCCTACAGAAAAATACCCTTGATAAACTTTTCTCAGCATGCTCTAGTCACGTTAGTGTTACTTTATAGTTTAGATATTACACAGGTCAGCATCATGCACAGAACCAATTCCTTTGTTTTAGACAAAACAACTAGGAGACATGTAAGCAGTACACAATTGTAATCCTTGTGTCCGATATATCCAAAGTTCGGGGTTGTTTTTCTTTGAGTTGATGAAATGGAAATTCAAATGTTACTTTGACAGTGCCATAGGAAAGTCTAAAGTGAGGGCCTGTAAAGAGAGTTCGAGCTGACATTTCATCTTGGAAGTTAAGGGAAGGAATGAAGTGAAGCAGCCAGTATGAATGCTCACTGGAATCTTGAGGGAAAACTTAACATTTGAGAGATGCTTTTCTTCTACTGATATTGTAATTTGTAAAGCCACATCTGAAGGCCATTTGTTTTTGTACTCAAGATATCAATTCAAAGCACACTCTTATTTAACACAAAACTACTTGCCATCCTCTTTTCTTATCCCAGCTCTCCATTCCCTCCTTGTCTTTGAATTCTCTGCAGTAATTCCTGAATACAGGTTGGAAATGAAGCCATTTACCAGCCGAGAAAGATGAAAAGATTTGGTAACAAAGCCTGACATGCCAAACTTGGTGTCTGCAGTGGAGAGCATTCTCCATGGCTGTTTCGT
The DNA here is from genome assembly GCF_000687285.1 of Phaethon lepturus. NCBI lineage: Eukaryota > Metazoa > Chordata > Aves > Phaethontiformes > Phaethontidae > Phaethon > Phaethon lepturus. The sequence continues at coordinate 70,724 of NW_010538428.1, forward strand.
GTGCTAGCCTGGAGTTTTTAATTAAATCTGATATAGTGGTCACTCACAGCAGCCCTGTTGTGCTAGGCAGTATCACATATCCAGAAGCAGCGTGGGCACTTACTCTGCTTTTTAGGGCAGGATCCTGAACAGCCTCTGCAGAAGATGTTTATTATAAGAATCTGTAAAACAAAGCGCCCTGAGGTGAATGAGACACGGGATTCGTGTCTGAGAAAAGTCACTAGGACTGGAAAGTGGGAGAGTTGCCTACAGATCTTTTCCTTTGCATTCCCTTTCACTGTAGTATTATAAACAATCATTAATATTTTTAGGCTTGTGGTATTTCTGGGAGATATTATCTTCATTTTGTGCATAGAGTCTTGGACGATCCATCTGTCTAGAGAGGTACTTTTTTATGCTGGGAAACATTTGATCAAGCCAGGCTAGCAAAGAAGTGCCTTTGGGAAGTTAGTAAAAGCTGGCAGCCAAATAAAAGGCAATGTTTCATCATGTGTCTTTAGAAAATCACTGTGCTTTTCTGGTCTTTGTGCTCTTGCAGCTTTGTGTTCCAGAGCACTGCACGTGAGCCCTGCCTAGTGCTCACTCTGGGGTTGCTTCAGATTGCTATGACAAACTCACTGTGTGCTCTCGCTCGTTAACTATATTCTTGTTCAGTTCTTTTCTTCTTTTAATTTCTGTTATAATAAGCCCATTTGCAATGGAAAGTGACATTTTTATGGTCACAGTTTTATTAGCCTCTTCTGCAGGAGCAGGTTGTATGGTATGGCAGCTGGGAGATTCAAGTGTAGTGTGAACAGGCAAATGTAATTAACCTAGCTGTAATCCAATTAGTTAGCAGTATCCAGGCTAAAAAGCTGTAACAGCGACAGCCATAACATCCTACCTGGTACCCCAGATATATATTCCACAATTGAAATCTATTTCACTGCGAGTTTTATTTACGGCAGGTCTCTCTGCTGTTTTCACACTTGGTAGGCATACTGCTCAGAACAGCCTGTGCTTCTTTTCAGAGCAGCATCTTGAAAAGCCTCTGAAGATCATGTTTATTGTGCTCTAGGTGGCAACATCTTCAACAAATCCCAAAGGATCTGGTCCCTGCTTAAACAATGACTAAAATACTGTGTTCATTACCTCTGTTCCAACTTGTCCTCTCCAAGTTTGTCTGTAAAGGAAGTGGATGACATATCTAGTTATAGGACACTCAGATCATGCATTCTTCTGCCAGTTTTCCCTTTCAATTGGTGAATGCAAATACAAGAAACTTTCAAGCGAAACACTGGATCCAAGGAAAAGGCAATGAAAAAAATTCTGTTGACATGACTGAAGCCAGGATTTCAAGTATTGTCACCTTGTTTTCATTTATTAAACCCAGGTAGTATGTCAGGAGTTCTCTGAAGTCAGAGGAGGTGTGCTCATTTATGTTTGAGAGCAACAGATTCACATTTTCTGTTAGTTAAAACCCTATAAAGTTTATGTGGAGATAT
>NW_010538428.1:72238-72913 GCF_000687285.1 Phaethon lepturus
TTTTCCCCCGTATGCTGTTGCCTTCTCATACCATTTCTTATCCAACACTTTATTGATAAATTTTCTCTTTTGATTTTTTTCCCAGTAAGTTCAAAGCAGCCTTCATTCCCAAGCCTTCATTGCAGTTACCATGACTTTTGGCCTTGCAAGACAAAGCTTTTTAGCCTTCATAATACCTTTGGCGTTTATCAATGAAAATGAGGATAGGCTCAACATGTTTATGGGGCTTCCAAAAAATGCTGGTGACACAATTCCATATCTGAATGCTTATGGCATACACACCTTTATTTCAGGTGATTCTTGTGATAACAAATAGCTCTTTCTCAGGATGTTATTATACAATGGACTAATATGGTCCACAATGGCTTCCTCTTGAATTTTAATGACATGCTGTTTGTAAGTCTTTCAGTATCAGAAAGTTCAGTGCTGTCCTAGCAGCCGATCTATCATAAATCTGTGAATTCAGTGAGGGGTTTGATCTTCTAGCTTATTTCAGCAAACAAAAATGTTACTACAATCATTCATGAAATGGAAACATACTGAGCGCTCTCAGCCCAGTGCATAGTAATTTCACTCCTGCCTTAAGTATCCCAGTTTAAAATAAAATGTTTTTACACCCATTACAGGGTGTTTTGAAGTGCCATAAAGTCACAGAATCACAGAAACACTAGGTTG
>NW_010538429.1:0-17517 GCF_000687285.1 Phaethon lepturus
AGAAGGAACCGCTTGGCTGGACAACAGAAGGGGCAAACATCCAAGGAGAAGAAATTATCCTCAAGAGACCCGTGACCATAAAAGGGGAAAAGGAGTAGGGGACTACCTCCCCAAACGACCACTGACGACCACCAGAAACCCTCACACATGCGTGGTGTAGTTTTGAAATGCTAGCATTATGTAAATGTAGTAGATAAGCAGGGAGGCGGAGATTTCTCAGAAAATGTGTGAGTATTCATGTCTTTAAGGTATATAAGGGATGAGTTTTTGTTTCAGCGCACGCATGTGAGCAGGAGATATCCCCCACGAGTCCAGCGCTGCAATAAAGACGTCTGCTTAATGACACTTTGATGCTATTGAGTTTAAATTTCTTAAGTTTGAATTTCTTTGAATCAGTTGGACCAGATGATCTTCCGAGGTCCCTTCCAACCCCTACCATTCTGTGATTCTGTGATTCTGTGAGGTAGGCAGCATGCAGTTTTAGAAATGAAGATGGAATAACTGAAAAGACAAGCTAAATTAACCCCTGAAAAAGCGAAGTGTCCTGCCACTGACAGTGGCAAAATCAAAACTAGGTACAAGCAACATGAAAGATATCTCCTGGGGTCCAAACATTTTCCCCCACCTTTCCTTATAGCTATATATTTTTAGTGATACTCTTCAGGAATTTTACCACTGAAGCTTTTTACTTTTTTCCCCTCAGGAGAATATTAGAGTATGACATTTTTTCAGAAACAAATCTTTCAGTGTGTGAGAAAGTATTGTTTTCAAGGATTTTTCTATCTCAAGAGCATTCCAAACTGTGAGTTAATTTGCTAATTAAAAATGTGCAAAAAACCCTGATTCTGAAACAAAATGTTTTAAATGGTGAAAACAAACATTGGTTTTGACCTGGTCCAAAATATTATCTATTTTGTTTTATTTTGTCTAGTGAAAATGTTTGTTATTTCACTTTCTTATCTTGTACCAGAATTGGAAAAAAAGTGTGAAAATTTTAAATTATCATGGTATAGAGGTTCTTTTCTGCCAGTTCTGATTTTGAATCATTCACCTCTGTCTCACTGCCATCAGAAAGAGCATAAACAAACCCCATGAAGTCTTAAATATTCAATACTTTTTATATGGACTTAGATGGCCAATTCCACCTGCTGGGCACAGTTGCTCCTGGATTTCCACAGAGGTGGCACATAATAGTCATCATCAAAATATACTCAGAATAAGGGAGACAAGTAATCCTGAATTGCTTTGTCAAGATGTTAGTGTATCTAAAAAGACTAACCAACTTCTTTGAATTTCTACTTTATTTTTTTCTCTTACAAAACTTATTGGGATGTAAAGTTCATTCTCCAAATCTAAAGAGGGCCCTTGTAATTATTTTATGCCTTGATTTTGTATATATAAAATAACAAGGCTGATAGTTCCTTCCTTGCTCTTTCCCAGTGTTGATCTTTTCTATTTTAAGAAAAAGATTATCATGGCACGAGCTGACCTTTGATGATTGCCCAGTCTCAAGGACACCAATATAAATACAATCACACGAGTGTTTGATTATGATAAAGCCAATAATATAGCCTCATAATGATAACGTGATATTTCAACAGCTTAGTGTTAGGCCAAGATTGCCAAGTTTGGTTGACTAAAGCCACATGTTTAAGTCTACAGAAAAATTTCTTTTGAGTAACCATATTGAAATTGCACACACCTTTAACCAGCACAAAACGTGTCAGTAAGTGGAGGCATTGCCTACTAGCTGTTTCAAAACATCACAGAATTTACCAGCCCTTTTCAGGACCGCATGCAACGCAAATAGTTCGCCTTGCAACATTTCCTTTTGGCTTAAATCTTATCTTGGTTTTGAAATATGCTGGCTGTACATTTTTTGCCTAGCATATAACTTTAAATGTTTTAGGCTAAAGAGCCAAATGCCAGCAGAAATAAACCTTGACATTATCCGTAGCTTTTTATGCAACTTCACAATTTTACCAACTTTCTTCTTAGTTACAGGAATAAATGAGAGGCAGGTTTACTGACTTTAAAAAAAGATTACTTCATTTACATAATGCAAAAAAGAATTTTCACTATTTTCTACATTAATGAATACTGATTTGCATAAACCAGGCAGGAATTTGTGCCTTAAATCTTATGGCTGGCACTCATTCCTATTTCTCATCAGAAACATCACCATATGTTTTATTTTACATACGTGCAAAATGTGTGTCTAATGTCAAATCACACCATTTCCACTTTCAGAATTATATCAAGGTTCAGATTTTTAGAAATACAATACACTTGTTTTTATTATTATTGTTTTTGGTTTAATCTCAATTCGTTGCAATTAATAGGCATTTGTGACTGACTTCCTTGAGCAAAGGATCAACCCCTCAAGCAACAGTAGTATCTGGTGTCCTTTCCGAGGTTAACCCAAACCTTCCGTTCCAATGGCCTATTAACCACAGGAGAAATAAATAAAAACACAAGTCCATCTCACAGTTCAAAGAACTGCTTAAATAGGGGTGATTTTACAGAATCTCAGTCTCAGCTAACTGCACCATGAGATTAAAAGAAGGCTTTGCCAGAGCAATTGCTTTGCAGGTACTTCAACCAACTGTGACTGCAAACTTTGCTGTAGGTTTACACACTCCGTGGCTTTAAGTATTTCTGAAGTACTGTACGGTAATAATTAGCAGCCAGAGGCAAAATAATCATTGCTAGTTTCATTTAATGTTAAAACCAAAACTAGTATATTTTCTGTTGGTTGAAATGTCAGACCTTATCTGCATTATTCTAAGAACAGATGGAAAAAATGCACTTTTAAACACGGTTCTGAATAAGACTCCATCGTTTGTAAATACCTCAATCTGAATGTAAGGTATGCCTTCTAGTGGATAGAGAGGTACATTTGAAATAAGCAGGTTGAGCTAATATATCAGCATAACTGATTTATGAGGAAATGTTAATAAATAGATCAGAATTAAAATTAACTAATTGAATCAATGATGAATTAATTTAGATAAATATTAATATTTTAGCTCAATGATGTTCATGGGAATTCTTTAGCGGAAAGAGGTTGATAATGTTTCTGAGCAACATTTTCAAAAGAGCAAAAACAAATCAGAGAAGTTGTTTTACGTAAGGCCCATGCCATCATGTGAACCACTTAACTTTCCAAAAGTTAAGCACTACTTTTTGCATCTAGAGAGTCTTAAGAAGTTGTTCTTTACTGTTTTATGAACACCTGAAATCTCATCCATGCACGTTAGAAAAGTTACACAGAAATGCAAATCTTCCCTTAAGTGTTTTCAATGATGTGTATGATTTGTTTTTGTCCCTGTCACAACACAGGAGCCATTTGCCATCTTCTGCTTACCAAGAAAGGTCTCATCTAAGTTATGGTAAATGGACAGTGAAGGGTGTCAAACAAACCAACTTCTGCTTTGTTGTTTTTGTTGTTCGCAGAGCTAGAACATTGGAAATGGCTGAACAGATCAGATTTTTTTTCTTTAAATCTTGAAATCAAGAAAAAGTTGTTAATCTCAGACCTTGTATGCCAAGTTTCAACAAGGAGTGAATTTTTATGGTCAAATTACAAAACCCTGAAAATAGGAGTTTGTAATGGAAACACTGATACAACCGTAACTATGGTATTGCAATTGCATCACTATAAGAAAATTGGTTTAGATAATGTACCCTTCTGGAATGACTGCAGTTCTAAATGATCCTGCATCTCCATAAATCTAAGCTAACTCAGTAATTCAAAATTACTAAGATTTAAGTTTAGTACCAATAAGCAATAAACTTATGGCTATTACTATAATAACCGCTGGTCTGTGCTCCTTTATTTCACAGCAGGTGGTCTTTGGGCTGGTTTGCAGCCTGAATGAAAATACTTTCAACTAATTCAAAACTAATTCCTGAAGTTGAGTGGAGACACATTTCCAAACTTTCTCACAATTCCCTTTCACTAACAAAGAGCTTGTTTGTTTGGGTGTTGGTTTTTTTTTTTTGTTGTTGTTCTTCTTTTCTCTTCAATCAGTGCCTAAGCATATTGTCCCTTTTTACAGTGTTTTATACTAATATATTATATGATGACAGCTGACTCACTGTATTTCTGTAAACTGTCAAGGGAAATTTACTGAGGAACACGTAAGTTCCTCTAAACACCCTGTGTCTCTTTACATCATCTTGCTTTCCCCCATGCTCCCCAGCCCCTATACATCTAATATTCCACATGCTAAAATCTCACGCCTGCTTCCCCTGTCAGTTTTATCAGCTTTATGTGGGCATGACTTTAGTGACTGATTCAGGCCAGCAGCAAGCGAGAAGAAAATTAGGGTAATAAAGTCTAATCCCACAATTTACCAGAGTCTGAAATCTCTTTTTCTTTGACTATGACAGAAACACCACCTGACTTGCCTTTCATGTAAGGGTGAGGCATGTCCCTCTCTGCCATGGGCTCAATCCTGTTGATGAGATGTCTGGTGGTACCTTGCCTTTGTGTGAGGCAGGGGACCCTGAGCTTGGCAGGCAGTGGTAAGCCATGACCAGGAGATATTTCATCTTCCACGGATGAGTGTCAAAATGTCATGGTCTGCTTCCTAGCCTGGACTTACATGTTGTCAGCCGACCATGTTCTGCCTATATACATCTTTTGCACTTCTGCAGTAGATCATTCATCTTGGCCATATTGTGTAGATACGATTCATAGTGCTCATTCTCCTGTCCTTACTTCGCAGGCTGGCCTTGCTACCACCAGTGCCTCCATTGCCTTCTTCCAGAGTGACAATGAGAAGACAAGAGCTCTTGGCAGTCTTACCCATCCCTCTCCATCCTTAAGAATCAGAATCATAGAATCACAGAATGGTTTGAGGTGGAAGGGACCTTTAAAGGTCACTTAGTCCCACTTCCCTGCAATAAGCAGGGACATCTTCAACTAGATCATGTTGCTCGGAACCCTGTCCAACCTCACCTGGACTGTTTTGAGGAATGGGGCATCTGCAACGTCTCTGGGCCACCTGTTCCTCTGGAGATCTATCAGAGACAAAATAAACAGGCACTGCCTGCATTTTTCTCTTCTCCCTACTCCTGCTGGGATCCAGCAACAAACTTTTGATAAACTAGTTCACGTATTTAATCCTCGAAAAGGAAAAATTAAAAAAAATGCAAACAAGCTCATGGGATGAGCCAGCATCTGAACTCTGCCAGAATGCTGCCTCTCAGTCTGTCTTGAAAGGGGATCCTTAGCTAGCAAGAAACCCAACAGGGGGTTTAATATCTTGTTCAGCAGAGCCAAAACAAACCTACCAGGTACAAAACAATGTTTTACTACAAATACTCAGTTTTAATTTAAAAGTACTCATGACTCTTTTAAAAGTAAGTGTAGACAGGGGGACAGATAATTAAAGATATGGCAAATCTATAGAAACACTTCAATCCTCACCTGCTTTGACTGACGTTATGTTTTTAACAAGTAGCTCATAATTAGAAAAAAAGGAGTGAATGTACCTTGGGTTCTTTTGTGCTGCGAGGTGTTGTGAGGGTGTTTTGTGCGAGGGTGCTTATTGAAAATGTGCATGTTAACCCTTCCCAGGCTACAATCCACTCATCCTGGGCACCCATTAACTTGTTCTGTGGTATTTGGAGGTGAAGAGCTACTCCGTAGTTCTGCAGTTTGACTCCAATATACAAACTGTGCTACAAACTGTGCAGAGAGTTCATTCTGCAGCTGCATACTCTTACCTTCTTCCCAAAGTATGTGCTGTCAGCCACTGCTCGTGACGGTGTTGAACTAGGCAGACCTCTGTAAGACTCACCCATGCATGCAACAAATGAAATTTGGTATCTTTAGAAATTCACTCTGTTTTCAGCTGAATCAGTTCCCTGATCCAACTCAGAGTGTGACCACACGCATACCCGTGCTGGCATGAGGGACGGTGCGAGAGTAAAGAGCTGGGGGATAAGACGTTCTGGCAACAGTGCTGAGCTGTGTTAAGTAAAGTGATCACGGAGTTACTCATTTTTCTCAAGTGAGCTTACTATAAAAACCTTGCATGAGCTAGACAAGATCTGCATCTTTGTCAACAAATACTAGGGGCTACATAACTTGGAAAGGTAGAAACGCTAAAGGCCAACACAAGTTCCATCTTACTACACACGGTCAGCTGCGGATCTTTCTACCGTTCATACTAAATATGAAAATAATGTCCCATTTTTGCTTTAGTGAATTGCAAATTTTTTTCAATCTGCTGAGATATAAAAAGTCAAACTCTCTTCAATTTCACTTTTGAGTTTCTCTGAGCACTTCTGCAAATGTTTAATTTGGGAGGCATTTCATTCTATCACTTGTTTTACATGAGAATTTGAAAAAAACCTATTGAATTCATGCCAGTCTAATGGGGAGCTGGGAATGCTTCAGGTAGCAATTTTCAGAAAAGAACTTTTAAAAATATAGAGTAAGTTTGTTTGTTGTTCGTTTTTTTGTTTGTTTATTATGGAATAAACTGTTGGGTCAATTCCATTTTTACAAATCAAAATATCAGGCCATTACCAGAGTTGGCACTGCTTTTCAAAAGTCTCTGAAGGCTAAGCTCCTGCACCTCTTATCCAAGGCTACATTTGAATAGACCTTGTTAGACTCCATGGAAAGAGTTGAAGAGTTAACAGTTGGGCATTAAATGGGCAACTCTTAAAAGAGGACTCATTCTCTGCATCTGTGCCACTTGCCCTCCTTGATGAACTATAATCAGACTTTATCCTTCTCTCAGTGTCTTTTTTTCTCCCTAGCAGGAAGAAACATTTGTGGGAGAAGTTTAAATAGAGAAAACACTACATAATTTAGAAGATCAATTAGAAACACAAGTAGGAAATTTGTGTAAAAATACAAGTAGGAGTCCACATAATAGCCAAGGTGAATGGCAGAGAAACCCCTAGGCTGGGATATACTCCCATGCATCATCTTCTCATTCTCAATAATGAAGACATTTACAAAGACCAACTGTCAGTGCCTAGCTTGTGAGCAAAAGAGTCCGAATTCATCAAATAAAAAGACAAATTCTCTACTGATGGAAAAACAACAACTCTGTTGACTTTAAGTCAAACTGTGCCAATTTGTGAATTTATCCCAAACCGCTAGCTTGGTTTTCTTCGGTAATGACCTTGAATAGATTTAGATTGGTGTGACATAGATGAAAAGTGGTCAGTAGCCTGTTATCAGCGCATTTCCCTACTCCCAGCCTTTAATCCCATGAGAGTAGCAGAAGTGAAAAGGTTTCAAACTTCTTATGAAAATATTTTTCCACCATGCCTGTTTCCTAGCCCTGTCTGTTCTCCTTTCTCTCTGCATAAGCAGTTTTAGACTTTATTTAAGTGTCGCATTTCCAAGTGTTCACGACTCTGTACAAAGCTCGTCACACATCACTCATGCCTTATTTCACGGGTTGAGCTGGTAATTAGCATATTTCACAATTAGCCAGTGTATTTGCTTTGCTAATTTCATTCCATGATGAAGGTGCTAACTTGGCGTGAAGCTGTAATGTACTGGTTGATTTATTAAGCTTCCTCTGATGGATGAAAATCACATGCTGTGCCTTTACTGTCGGGGAAAGTTAACAACATCCATTTGTAAGAGATGGTATTTGAAAAGTGATGTTGGTGTGATTGAATGTGTGAATCTGTAATGAAGCCAAGTCAGATAGCTCCTTCCCGATAAAATAGTGTTCAACTTCTGTGGTGGCTCCTTCTTGAAACTGGGCTTTTCTGCCCAGATTCCTCCCCTAAATTATGCAAGTACCAAATACTCATCAGGTATGTAGCACTCAGGTTTCTGCAGATGAAACCTAAAAGCTGCAGAAGATTTAAGTGCCTTAACCTTCTGAGAGTCTACATCTTACCTTGTGCATTGATAGGACAAAGAATTTGCTGTTCTTTTCTTAATGAAGCCTCACATAAAATGCATAGTTGACCAATCAGTCAATTTATCTATCAGATCACAGGCTTTTAAGCGATCCTTTTGAGCAAGAGCCCCCTGATCCATGACCTCTGGTTGTGAAACTTAACATAGTTATGTACATATACTCTTCACCTCTCCAAACAAATATTTGACTTTGTGGTTATAACTGTGATATTGAACTAAGCAGTGGCAGGGCCCATTCTTTGTCCACAGAGCCCATGAGTAGCCTGCCATGTGCATACTATGACATTCTATTATTCTCAGTAAAAAAATGAGGCTGCATGCAAGCCGTCTGTTGGAAACGGTCCCTGGTCATTGTTAACCCACAACTGTACAAGGCCACGGTCCCGTTTAATTTGCAAAATGAATGTACTGCACAGTACAGTGTAGCTGGTTGTACTGGGCTCCTAAACACATGAGCTCTCTCTATAGTTGATGGAAAGATATGACATGTCCACAGATCAAATCAACATGCCCAAAGTATTACCTACGACAGCAAAACTTAAAGGAACCTGTGGCTGTTGTTTACAATTTTGATGTAAAAAGCGCTATATAGGTTACTCGTGATTTTCACCAGGATAGACACAGCTCCAGACAAAATGAGAGAGGGGTAGCATACAGAAGGTTTCTGTGGTTTCAGTGAGAGTTATGTGATGTGATGTAGGAATATACATGGTGCTGGACAGTGAGGGTGGAAGGAGCAGTTTTAAGGCTCTTTTCCCTCTGTTAATTCTGCATTTTGTTCTTTTAGGATGCAAAGGATCTTGTCTACTCTGACCTGCATGGTTAGCCAGTCTGTCTGTATTAAAACTTTTTTGTCCATAGTTTAAATATCCCTGATACTAACATATCCCAGAGACATCCACACACACCTGAAGTGATGTTCCTTGTGGAAGGATCCTGCTTGCTTCATAATATTCTGTGGCCTGTAATTGGTGGGTTTTTATGTCTGTTCTCCTTTTTATCTTCCAATTTTTCCCTTGATTTTAACATCCCTAAAGATTAAGTGTTGTCTGGAGAAATGCTTTTGAGAGAGCACTTTGAAACTTCTAGTGTTTCTACTCCCCTAAAGAATAGTTTAAGTTCAATCTCTCTCTAAAACCATAACATTTGTGTCTTCTATCTGCATTTTCTACAGTGCATCAAATATGAACTATGGACAAATCAGCATTAACCTGCCTTGTCAGCACAGTTTAGGGTTTCAAAGGCATAAGAAATCAGATTGCTCTATATCAGAACTTGCACGTGTTTCACTAAAATTTGAAAACAGAAGGAAAAAGCAAAGAAAAAAATAATAATGCGAAGATCCCAGGAACAGAACAACCCTAGAATAAGAATCAATCTCATTTTATTTAAGTAGATAATAAAATTACACAGATGAAGTCAGAATGAGCTGATGATCTTCATATTTTGTTCAGATTTTCTGGCTCTCCATTCTCTTTATGCTTTTTGCTTCATGAAGCTATACACATATGTGGTGTTATAACAGTATTAATAAAAACAAAAACTTGGATTCAGGAAAAAAATAAAGCAAAATCTTAAATCTAGGTATGCTTCTATTCATGTGTGTACCTTTCCAATTAAGCATGTGCTTAACTGCTATCAACTTCAGCAGCTTAAAGATAAACACAGATTCAGAACAGGCTGTTTTCCTGCACAAAGTACCCGCTCTTGAAATATATTAGCAGGTTTGGGATCAAAGGCACTGCTTTCCTGCACAACTGAAAACAGTTTAGCCTGGACATAACCAATCTTTCCCAGATGAAAAACCAGAGAAATATATCATATCAAGAACATTATTGACCTTATTGACTTTGGACTGCCCTTCCACTCCTGCTACCAAAATGTTTTCTTGTGTCCCTTCCCTTTCTCCTCTATAAGCACCCCAGCCTTGCGCCCTCAATCTCCTTTATTCCTTGGCTTAAGCTGATTTTGTAACTCAGCAGAAGGCAGGAGCTGCTGCTTCACACACATTTTGCCTCAGCGTGAGCCCCCAGTTCACACTTCCAGCTCAGCTTAGAGACCACGATCGTTAATTATTGTTACTCATGTTGTTGTTTGTGCTCCAAGAGCTGCTTTTCCACCCCAGAAGAGTTACAAGAAACTTAAGAGATGCCATTTGGCCAACCTTATATCATCAAAGCCTGTGTGTAACTCAGTACATTAATGGACACCGTGCTTGTTTTTATTCATGATTTTTAGACTGTTGTTTAGATTTGGCTAGCTAAAACCTATTTTTAACTGAACAAAACCTACCTGCTAGATATGGAGTATTACAGAAGAAGAACTGAAGGCTTTTCTGTACATTAGGGCAAATGCAACCTTTTAGAAATGTATACTCGGTAGTGGTTTAACTAACTTATTCTGCCAAACTGTCATGTACGTGCTGCTGTAATTATGTGACAGTGATATGGACAGATTTTTTAAAAATATTTTTAGATTTAGGACAAGTCTTAATATTTATTTTGCATTTAGCAGGCAAGCAAGATGTCTTCCTCCTGTATTTTATATGAAAAATAAGGACTGTTTATGTCCTTAACGTGTTTCACTTGTAATTGATTTCCTTATCACAATTTCAAATCCCATCTCCATGAGGACACTGACCTACTGCTGAGGCAGCCAACAAGGAAGAATCAAAGTTCATGCATTAGCCAGGCCTAAGGGGGAATCACTGTCCTTGTTAATTCCTCTTAGTCCAGTAGCTGGACATGGATTACAGAAAAGAAGCTATTTTCCCAGAAAAAGTTCCCTGAACTGATGGGATCAGTGATTTCCATGAGGTTCCATCACCTTGCTGGAGAAAACAAGCCCATGCCATTGAAATGAGGTTAACTCCAAACTGTTCTGTGTTATCGTCTCAGGTGAGAAAGATGCCGGAGCCCTTACTGAGACTGAAAATGATTAGGGCACAACTGGAATTACCCCGTAGCCGATACCTTTGTTAGGAGATGGACTTCACGACTACTCTCAGTGTAGGACACAGCACTGAATAGAAGCCCTTTCTTGTTTCTCCTATGCAACATATAGTACTGGAAGCTGCATGAGAGAACAGAGGTTGAAAAAGCAAGTCATGAGAACTTGTGAGTTTATAAATGATCCCAGAATTTGAAACTGACCCTTGGTGTTTCCAGTCAGCTGGAAGCAAGGCTGATGATAGAAGGTGATTAGGCAGATGCATAATTCAATACATAGGGAAGTGGGGACATCCTGCATAGTAGCACAGTGGGACTTCTTGGCAGGACAGACACATGTTTCTGGAAAGTGAGTCTCCAGTAAGATAGATGAACCCATATGTCCGTTGGGGTAGAAGTAAAGGAGTTTGATCATTCAGGCTACCAGCTGAGGGAAAGGTGCAGACCAAAACTGACGGCTATGCCCAAAGACAAGTCTTGCCACTGATGATAACGTACCCTGAAGTCAAACATGAATGATTAAAGGCTTGGGGGGAAAAATGGAATTGAGCAGAAGACTTCCTTTGGCTTGAAACCTCTTCTGTTGAATTCTCTGCAGTATCTAAGTCCTGCGCTGAAGGATTTGCCAGCAGTTTCAGGGAGAACAGAGTACAACTCCCACCGTCTTGTTTAGAGTAAGCAAGAGTGGCATGGGGGACAGTGAGATGCTGAACTTGTGATGAAGCAGGGTTTGTTCTGTTCAGCCTGAAAGCTTATTTTTCCTGCAGCAAGCATATTTCGATAAGGTGTCATGGAGAGAAACACCAAAGGAAGGCGCTGACACCCCTATTGTCTGTGACTCAGTTTATTGACTGCCAATGAGCCAGAATTTCTCTGTTCCCTGAAAACTCACCCTGATGCCACTAGATGGTGCTTTTAATCGCTGGTAAAATCCGCAGAGCTCGCAGGCATGGGTTTTTTCATTACAGAGTGACTGAAGTTTTGAGGAAGAAGGTCTTCTGCAAAAGAGAAAACTTAGAGTGCATGAGGAGAAAAGCCAGAAACACAGACATATCAGCAAAAAAAGAAATTCTGCACTGCCTTCTTTCAGCAATATTGGTGCGCTTGTGATCCCGAAGCAAAATAGACTCCCTAGGTACCCTGACAGCTGCTGACAGTAAGGGACAATCTGGTCTGTAACAGCAGTGCCTTTTAACGGTGGCACTGGCCAGGCTCCATCAGGGCTGCACAGGCTGGAGGACTCACAGCTCTGGATCAGCCCTGGAAAGGCTGCGTGCATGCAGATTGCCCTGGAAGCGTCGGTCCCCGTGCTTCCCGACTCCCGGACCATCTGGCTCCTGGCTCGGACACCAGCCGGTGGGATGCAGGTGTTTGGGCAGCCTGGTGAGAGAGCTGGCCTGTGAGTCAGGCAGCTCTGGGGATCCAGCACTTCACTGAAGCCACTGACCCCACATCCCAAGCAGTACAACCACCCCTTTGTCTGCACGTGCATTAAGACAAGACTCTGGTTCTGCTGTCATCTGGTATGAAGCAAGTAATATGTAAAAGCATCACTGCTTTCTGCTCAGCTCTCACCTTTTCTCTTAGATTTTGTTCTGGCTAACTGATGCTTCTTTTCTCCGGCTTCTTTGGGCTGAACAGAAGATAAAATTGCAAAGTTTATAATCAGAAGGCTGATATTTCCTTTGGTGTGGGCCCATAATTTTTGTTTGCATGGGCAATTCCACATTTGGAGAAATGGCACCTCTTGAAAATCATTGCTTGCAGTCTTTGACAGAAGTCTGGTCTGTGTCACCATTTGGGGAAGTTTGACAAACCTGATTATTTCGCTGTTGTGTGTTGTAGAACAGCTGAAGCAGATACTAAGGTCGGGAGGGCTGGAAGTGTCATCTTAATTTGACTAGTGTCTCCTGGAGAGAATAAGGACTTTCTGGTATAACAGGATGGGGCTACATTGACTGCAGTGATGTAAGAACAGCTGCTAAATGCTCCATCATCCTCAGGTGGCACTGTGTAGTCTCAGATGACCTCTGTTAAATCCAGGTAGTTTCCATTAGATAATACACGTTGGCTAATGTGGTTGCTCTCTTTTGAAGATCATTTTCATTTCCGGTCTCAGGACTATATACCAAAAAAAGTGTTGATGCTCGGAAGAGTACCTCAGTATTTGTTACATTTCACACAGGGAAACACCTCTTTTTACGGAAGAAGTTTAGTGTTGCAGTGATACTTTGCTCTCTATTTCATATCACTTTTGTCCTTTCACTAAATCTTCCCAGACAAATTATGAAAAAAACCATTATTTATACAAAAAGTACAAAATGTACTGTTATTTTAAAGATGTCCTGAGCACAATCCCAGCAAATTAAAACCTTTGCTATTGACTTTAGAATTTCATAGATTTATAAAGCCAGCTGAGATTGTTACAACTCCTAACATCTTTTTTACAATAGAGCATTAATATCCTGTCCAGATACAACTGTATTATACTAAAACCCCCTCAATTTACATGAGAACAGATCTTCCAGAAAGACATTCAGTCTTGATTTAAAGGCACCAAGATGCACTATCAGGGATGTTCAACCTTGTCTATTAAATACATGTGCACTGCTCTGTGTGATTTGCCTGGCTTCATCTTATAACCATTACTCAGTGTTATTCCTTCCTCAGCTGAAGGGGAAGTAAATTCCATAAAGGAACATGGTACGTTTATTTACCAGAACTGGGTTATAGACCTCACAACATATTCAAGCCAACTTGTTAGGACAGCAACAAAGGAAGCCTTAACGAGGTACGTCTTTTCTTATCTTAGACTTTTCCATGATAAGAAGAAACATGGTGAAGACAAAGCCACCATTGTGCATTCCAAATTCAAATAACAGTAATAATATTTTCTGGCTCCAGATATATGTTTCCATCTGGCTGAAGTGACTTGGCAACCAAAAGCATAAGCTTTGTTTCAATTCTTGGTATCAACAAGTACCCTTAAGGCATATTAGGGAGGTATGACAAAAATCTAGTGAATGCCAAAAGCAGTGAAGCTCAGTTATGGGCTTGCCAGCATGAGAGAAATATAATCTGCATTTTGTGAGTATGAATATAGAACAAGCCCTGGCATCGCAAGCTGCTGTCAGTCAGGAGGAACTTCCTACTACTTTCCAGAATATATTTCATTTTATGCCAATTTATTTTTATGGCATCGTTTAAAGAATGGAGGATTAAGCACAATAGTGTGACACAAACCAACTCTATGTACGTACACGTGTACGCCCTGTATACATATTTTCCTATTCTACACTGTTGCACTTAGCCCAGAATTCTCTAAATGATAGATAAGAATGAGTTCATCTCAGAGTTTTCTTGGACATTATTATCCTAAAAGTGACTTGAAAGAGTTTAAAAACCTCATGGTTTTTCACAGAATCACACAGAATCACAGAATCACTAGGTTGGAAAGGACCTTCAAGATCATCAAGTCCAACCATTAATCCAGCGCCATCATGTCCCCTAAACCATGTCCTGAAGTGCCACATCCACACGTTTTTTGAACACTTCCAGAGATGGCGACTCCACCACCTCCCTGGGCAGCCTGTTCCAATGCCTGACCACTCTTTCGGTGAAGAGTGTCTGTGTGTCTGAGGCCTTACCTCTACATTATTCATGGAGACAGAAAAGAGTGGCGTCTTCACTGAAGGCTTTGGCAGCATTTGAATCAAAATTTTATTCAAAGAAGAAATGGAAACATTTAGTATGAAGTAGACAATAATGAATAGGACATTCCACACTGGATCTTCTGCCTTTGTTTGGCTTGGTTTGTTATTTTACCTATTCATTTCAATTCTGTTTCCACAGCTTCGGTTTTCAGTGTTGGATAGTTGTGTTCTGGTTTTCAGTGGCCAAGTAAGCATGGTCAGGCAAGAAGGTGGACTGAGGCTTGAAAACATCAGTGGATAGATGGAGCTTGAAACATGGGTGTTACAACAGATCCATTGAGACCTTTTCAAGAGGAACCCATCAAGAGGAACCCATCCGATTTGTCATCCTATGGCTCCTGAGCAGTTTACAAGGTGTCCTAGAGTAGCACTGAATGCTGAAGGCATCACATAACCAGCCATGGGTTTGTGCTGGTTGAGCAACTGCTGGGTAATCCGGCTCTTGTAAAAGTAAATGAACTGTTGGGAGCTGCTGAAGATATCACTGCCAAATTGTTCAGGAATCTTGCTACATATCCCATGATATAAAGCTGGACATGTGAATGTTTTGGTATTTGTACTTACTGGGCCTAATCTGACTGAGAAAAATCTAACACAACCATCTTTCTCCTTTGCCCAGATTTTTACTGTTGACAAGATTCACCTCAGAGGACGGTTACAGGGCTGAGCTCACCTGTTTCAGCCCAGGAGCCTGGAGCAATGTTTGCTGTCAGTTCCAGGCTGTGACCCTGAACACAGTGAACCTTCATGGAGTCATTTTTTTCTTACTATTCAATTGGTATTATAAATCCATACCAATAGATTGATATCCAATCAAATCCCAGTGAATAACAGCCAAACTGTAGCAGATTTTAACTTCTTCAGGTCCAAGCAGGTTTACAGCCTCCTGAAATGTTTAGGGGTAGAGATTATGGAGGAAAAAATAGAATTTAAACTCTGAGCCTAATGTCTCCTTTTTCTATTGCATTACACTAGAGCAAGTGCCTGGAGACATGTTTCTATGGCTTATATTTTATCCTAACAGAATTCTTGAGAAGTGGCTTTTATAGGTGGCAAAGTAAGGATTCCCTCAGAAATTGGTCTGCTGGAACAACGAAATAGATGTACTGCCTTTCCTATACTGGGGGTTACAAGGCCTGTTTTTTTGATCAAGCTGCACGGTCAGTAATGCTAACCTCTGTCTCCAGTCTGCACAGCTCAACACAAACAGCCTTACTGATCTTGCCACTGAGATAAATCTCTTTCTGAGTGGTGGACAGTCATGCAGAAGCAGAAAAGTCTCTCAGTACAGCCGTTGTCTTTCCCATGCCTTCTCTTGCCCCAAGTTCAGCTTCCTAGGACTCCTCCAAGCTGTGCCTACAACCCCTCTCCCCAATCCCATTGCCCCAAGGCAGGACCAGACCATTGCTTCACTGGAGCAATGAGAACCCAGAGACCCAGGAAGTCAATCAAGGCCAACCATGTCCTGGGCTGCCCCCAAAGCCGCGTGGCCAGCAGGGGGAAGGAGGGGATTCTGCCCCTCTGCCCCGCTCTGGGGAGACCCCCCTGCAGTCCAGCTCTGGAGCTCTCGGCACAAGAGAGACATGGACCTGCTGGAGCGGGGCCAGAGGAGGCCCCAGCAACGCTCCGAGGGCTGGAACAGCTCTGCTGGGAGGACAGGCTGGGAGAGCTGGGGGGGCTCAGCCTGGGGCAGAGAAGGCTCTGGGGAGACCTTAGTGCAGCCTTTCAGTATATAAAAGGAGCTTATAAGAAAGATGGAGAGATGTTTTACCAGGGCCTGTAGTGACAGAATGAGGGCCAATCTTTTTAAACTGAAATAGGGTAGTTTTAGGCTAGAAATAAGGAATAAATTTTTTTAAATGAGGGTGATGAGACATGGGAGCAAATTGCCCAGAGAAGCCGTGGATGAGCCATCCATGGAAGTGTTCAAGGGCAGGTTGGACTGGGTTTTGAGACTTGATCTAGAGAAAAGTGCACATGCCCATGGCAGGGATTTTGGAATTAGATTATCTTTAAAAGGTCCCCTCCAACCCAAACCATTCTATGATTCTACAAGGGAATGTGTGAGATAGAAAGTGTTTTTGCAGGAGGAGACTGGCAGTGGCAGTGCATTCTACGGTCCCACTACAAACTCAGTCTGATCAGCTGTCAAAGGGAGGTTAATGAAAGGTAAGAAAGGGGGAAAGTTATTTTTCTTTCAGGATTAACTTCCTAAAATGATTCACTGCACTTCAAATCTTCATTGACCCTCCTTGGTCTCATCCCTAAGCCTCCCTTCACATCCCTGGAGCTTCCTTCAAATCCACGCCTTCATTCTCAAGTTCCCCACTGCTCCTTCTTGCGACTCATCATCACATCTATCTCCATAAAAACTTTCACTCTTCTTCTGTCACAGTCACAAAATCCAATTTTGCCTAAGACGTCTCAAATCATCTCTGCTATGAGGCATGGGAAAAGATTTAAGATGCCACAACAGCCTTAGAGAAATCACTAACAGTTGCAAACAATGTTATTTCAAGTGAATGCAAGTGTTCATGAACATCTGTATTTGTATGTGTGCATGCACAGTGGGGTGCATGATATAGCCTACATGTTACAGACCAATACTGCTTGAAGACTTGTCTTTCCTTTCTAATTAGGTATTGAGTAGTAAAGGAATTAACTTAAAACGACTTGTACAGCTGTTTGACATTTTATAACAAACCCCAGATCATCACATGTGGACTTAAATGTTCACTTCTTGGAAAAAGGGACTGATCTCAATTTAGAAGAAGATGTAGTTAGTCTAAGGATATGTATCAGTGAGGCTTTACTACCGTCCTGCTGGTCGCCGAGCCCATCAGTGATGGTGGTAGTGCCACTGTGATAGCACACTTAAGACAGGATAAAAAAAACCCCACAACCTGGGTTGGAAACGCAGCCGGAGAGAGGAGTGAGAACATGGGGG
>NW_010538430.1:0-29599 GCF_000687285.1 Phaethon lepturus
CTTTCCAACCTTAGTGATTCTGTGATCTCCCAGCATTTATAAAATTAGATTGCAATTTTACCCAATCTTCTGAAATTCATGTCTGTCTAGACAGTTTGGCCAAGGTTAACAACAAGAATTACCTTATCACTTTTATTAAAAACACTGTGATAGAAAGCAAATCCATTTAGTCCTGACTTACCTGAATAGTTTGTGAAAGATTTAAGATCATCCAAACTAATAGGTACTTGGGCACCAGAAATCAAAACCTAATAGTGAAGAGAATTAGACAATTGCATTACAGGCAAAAATTAACATCTATTTGCAGTTTAAAATAATCGTTTTCTGCAATTTTAAGCAGAAGTACCTGTATTTCCTGTTGATCAAACATTCGAAGCCATTCAAGATTCACAACATTGGCCAGTCCCTGACGGAAAGCAAGGCAATGCTGTCGAATTTGTTTGTTTAACCTGTAGTCTGCCACCAGATGGATGTATGCAATTCGGTTAGCGCTGGTAACAGGAATGTCTTTTCCACCTGGCTTCAGCTCAACCACCTATAAATGTAACAGTTGTCATCACCTTGGTAAACTGTAATTCCGTGTGCTGTAACCATAAAATCGTACTGCAAAACATTCTACTAAGTGATGTATAGATTTGAAGTTTACTAAAATATACTCAAGAATATTCACCTCAAAATAAGATAAAAGATTACGACAAGTTATGGTTTTTCTTGTTTACTCATAACAGTACATTCTATGGCATCCAGTTTTTAGACCTAGACCTTCAGCTGCTAACGCAGCTGACCGCATGGCCCTGTGGTTTATTACCAGAAAGCAGATTCAGCAAAGTCAGCGCTCTTTATAGGAGACAGTGTGCAATACTAAATTCAACACTGCAAGCCTGACAGAAATCGAGGTGAGTATCTTCTCCTTGCCTGGCCAGCTTGCCCCAGCTTCACTGATGCTAATGAGTGCCCTGGAAGAGAGAGTAGCCTGTACAAGCACAGATCTCACACGCAGCACTCTCCTTCAAGTAGTACTACGGAAGCTCCGCTTGAGTGGCTAGGCTCTTCTCTGTTTGGTGATTGTCAATTCTGCAGCATCACATTATGGTAAAAGCAATTAAGATTCTGTAAATTCGGCTTGTATCAGAATGACAAGCATTCACAATTCCTATTGTTGAAGATCCAAGTTATACCTGTTCAGTGCCTTTAACAAAAATAAAAAAATAGTAACAACAAAAAAATCAAGCCTAAACCTTATTTTTCTACTGAGAAGCTTTTGTTCTTCAAATACACCAAGATACCTCATCATGGAAGAATTCTTAATGGAAAAAAAAAAACAAACCAACAAACAAACCAAAGATACTGTAAATGCATTAAGATATAAATCAGGATCAACAGTAGTTGTCATTAAAATGCTACTGACCTTTACATATTCCGCTCTTTACTACAAGGTGATAATTTTGCTGAGTAGTAGCCAAACCTTTAGGGATTATTTGAGTACTAAAATGATGATTAAAAAAAACGGAAAGCTGAGATACAGTCACCTTCTGAAGCCTTCAGAAAAATGTTTGTTTCTTCTACACTCTGAAGTCAGTAATTTTTAATTTTTTTTTTTCCCCCCCCCTAAATAAATCTGTATTTCAGTCTATGGTAACGATCACATCTTCAGAGCACAGAAAATTAAACACATGAATAGGTTCTTTTATAACATGCTACCTAATAATGTGAGCTGTTCCAGTACTAACCAAAATGCAAAGTGGTAAGATTAAAAATTCGCAGTGCTTTTGAGCATTCAGATTTTTACTTGATTCATAGGTTTTTAAGGCCATAAGAGAACATTAAGATATGTGAATCTGACCTTGCAGATAACACGGGCCAGAGGATTCCGTCTAGAGATTCCTGTATTTAACTCAATAAATCCACAGATGAGTTAGAGCACATTTTTTAGAGAGACAGGCAATCCTGGTGTGAAGACTCCATGTGATGAAGTATTTACCACTTTCCTTGATAAGCCAGGACAACATGAATTACAAAAGGTTTTAAAAATGCGTCTTCCCACTTTAATCCTTCAACTGCAAGCTTCTTGCTTTTGTTATCCCTACCGTAAAAAAACCTCATCAATACTCCAGCATGTCTGTGTGCAGGTACTGCCGACCATGCTTTAATCCTAATCCTGGAAGAATTAAGTGAAATGAAGAGGTCAGTTTAGCTGACTGTCTCATACCCTGCACACATTAGCTTGTTCCCTTCTCAGTGAGACCCCTTCAACAAGGGCCATGGACGTAAGATGCAGGACAGCCTTCTCTGTGGTCCACCCTTTGCAGAGCCTGCCACGCGATGCAGCCGCCCAGTCTAGGGGGTACAGGCCGGTACCTGGTGCCACTGACTGGCCTGAGGGTGAGGATATTTTTACTGGTAAAGTCTACAAGGAGTATTAACAGAAGTATGGGACATGTTCCACACCACAGCGGCAACATCTGATGAGGATGGCCCCCCGCACTGCTAAGCTTTCTCCTCTGCTACTGCAGGCAACAATGCAGTCTAGAAAGGTACCATGTTTAATCCTACGATAGTAGTTTGACCATTGTCACTGCAAAGTTAGTCAATAATTGGATTCATCTAATGATTAGAAACATTCTAGTTTCCACTTCCAGTCCAATGGGTAAAGTTTGTTCATACCGATTGTTCTTATATACAGCTTAACCAGCTGTTTCCTTCCTTCTCAATTATATCCATGATGTATTACTTACAGGTAGCAACTTCATTAACCTCCCTGGTCTTTTTCAACAAACTAAAATAAGTCAAGTTCCTTTAATCTCTTCCTATAAAATACCCTGTTACAAGGCCTAAGAGCTCAGAAAGCCTTCCCTTACTTACTATTTAAATTCTTGTCCTCCTTAGTGTTACAGGATCAGAGCTACCAATGATATTCCACATGAACAGATCATTGCCGAGACCTCAACACTACTTATACTTCACTATCTGCCCACTTACAAACCTTCTCTATTCATTTTGCAGAACTGCATTATTAGCTCTTCTTTTGTCACTACTTCACCAAATACAACTGAAGTATGGGTATGCTGAATTTGGCCATATTAAAGCATATTTGTATCAATTAACTTATCAGGCTTCTCTTAAGAATACAGACACCAACAATAAACAAAAATAGATAGTATTCCATCCGTGTACAATAATCTCTGTGAGCTCAGTGTTTAAAAAGAAAAAGAAATACTTATTAAACTGAATTCCTTCCTAAAATAGCAAAAACTATTGGCAGAGTGTTCTAGAAAACTGCTATGTTTTAGGATTCATCCCAGCACTAGGTGAAGTAAAATATCTGACCTTCCCTGCAGGTCAGCAAATAGAGGTCAGGAGACAGATCAATTTATGCTTATGCTTGCATTATAACGGTATTGTCTTTACAGCAGTCTAAGGATGTCGGGAAAGCTGTATTCATTTTATAATAAAAGCTATTCTCGCTCCCTACAATGTTCCTCCTGCAAATCAAAGAAAAAAATTGTTGTACTCTTTCTGACCACTGTTTTTAGAAACTACGAAAAAATATTTTTTAAAAAACCTATTTTTGCTTTTTATATATTTTTGTTTTAAGTAGCAAACTTTGGTTTCTGATCCAGCAACCCTTCTGTAGCTCCCCTTCCTCCCCTCAACGCTGCAATGCCACAAGTAAGACTACAGCATTCAGTTAACTGAACTTCCTGGGGTTTTCCTGTGGTCTAACTATCCATTTTCAGAGTTGTCAACGTGAGATTAATTCTACCACCATTTTGTCAAAGTATCATCACAGTCTGAAACAAAAGGCCTAATGTAGCAGGAATAATTAATATATTATGCCAGAAAGGCAAAGAAGGGTGTAAAACAGAAGACAGAAAATGGTACCACTTGGGCTGCCAGTAAAATGATAGTAAATACTGATGCAGTTCACTTTTCACTCATTCATTGTTTTCATGGCGCTTTGAAGGGACTACTGTAGAGTTCCCACTCAATTCTAAATTTCCGGAACTATTATTGAAGAGCTCCTTTTCAAAAAAGCCACAACACAATTTGTTACATCTTAAAAGATTTACAAGCTTGCATTTTTATTTTTATCCATCCAATCTTGACCACTAGATGGTGCAAGATAGTAACACAGGTTACACAGGATGGGCAAGAATAGAAAACTACCCAAAATTTGCAGACTTGTGTCATCGCCTTATTTTTTATTTTGTAGATCTAAGCAAAAAAGAATTTTAACTTGGTTCATTATCAAAATCGCATATTTTAAAAACAATCAAATCATACATATTATTTAAACAAGTATTCAGATCATTCAGACAATACCATAGAAAACCGAGTTTGATTCCATATTCACAAAGTATGTCTTCAAAATGAAGGGGAAATATCAAAATATCCCATGTATTTTGTCCCATCTATAAAAGTCTCATATTTTAAAATCTGCAAGAAAAGGTGCTTTGCATTTTTGTAGTAATGTGGACAGAAGCACTGCATTAAGGCCTCTGACTGAGGGAAGGTCAGACAGACTCAGAACTACAGTTCCATGTACTTACAGTTTATTTGGCTATAAATTCAATTATATGTTTCTGCAATTACACACTAAAAAGTCACACTCAACTTATATTTATATTGTTATTTAAGAAAACCACCACAGTTTTTTTGGAAAAAGTTAATCTCTATGTACGGTTGCAGTTCAAGTGAACAGTTCAAACGATGATTTTCAGTTATTATATCTACTGTTTTGAACACCAGAATAACAACACCACCAGAAATCAGAAAAACGGAATAACATAGTATTTGTTAAGAAGAACTCAGGGGATTTATCTTCTGGCTTATTGATAATAACCTGTCACACACGGTCGCTTTGTAATGTGACTACGGGCAGACAACAGCAAGTCTCTGTTGGCAGACAAACTTAATGCCAGCTGCTGCTCCCACAGATCAGGCATTGGCAGCTGCTTCCCAAAGTAATGGAGAAAAAGGGAATATTTACAGCGTAAAGTGGGAAATATTTTAGGAAAGAATAAGGAACCTGTCATCTAGGTATTCTTTTTTTGTGTATGAAGACGAAAGTGCAATTTCAAAAAGCACTGTTACAGATCATGAAGAAGTCTTACAAACTTGTTTTTAGGGCACATGAAAAGATTTTATCTTCTCTCTTGGACTCTGATCACTTTGTTCACAGCACCCCCTGAAGTTTTTCCCCATTTTGAAAGTAAGTATATATAAAGGCTTGCTTTCTTTCCCGGTCATCTGCCCTCCAGATGTGCAGGCAGGAGTTCCAGGTAGCACGTTGCATTCGAATGCCTAAAAACGCATTTGCCGTAACTGTTATAAATCTGCCTGAGAAGGATCAGCCTCAATTTAAATATTCTGCTCCTAAAAAACCTCCAAAATAATTCATCTAAGCCACTGTACCCTAGTAAGGAAGTTGCGAAGACAGAAACTTCCAGAATTATTTTTAAGGCTTCAAGATTTTTCTCTCGGGGAAATTTAAAGGCAAAGCACTCTCCTTTAGCGAGTCAACATATTTTCAGTATCAGCAATGGCATTCACATCTGTTTAAAAAGCCAAAGAAGGTGTCCTGACACCAACTTCTATACTACATCGATTTCATAAAAACTGCTGCCATATATGTTATACATAGTGCTTTTCTGTGGTTTTGTGCTTCTGCACTTTATTTCACAGAATCATTAAGGTTGGAAAAGACCTTTCATCAAGTCCAAAATTTACAGAGTCTTCTAATATTCAACTGTTCCAATCCATGTAATCTCAAGAATCAATGTTTGAGAAGACTTGCTGGAGTACAGAAACTAATGTTTTTGAAGGAAGAGTAATATATATTTGAATGTTCCTCTCTTCCTTTGGGCAGCCACAAAACTCACCTTCCCCATTGAGACAGAGGGAGAAGGGAGGTCGGTCTGAAAAGGGGAGGTATTTTCTTGAATTTGTTCGCCTTACACTTATATTATAAGCATTTTATAACCATTTTATCACCATCTAATCTACAAAGTAAAACAAAAAATAAAAATCAATATACACAGCTACTTGAAGGCACCTGTAACTACAGGCTGACATTCTTTTGAGATTTTTTTACTGGCCACCATTTTATGCAGCAGATCCAACAGTTGACGTCTAGGCTGGTACCACTGCATTAGATAGTTCTTTATCAAAAGCTAAAGCTATTTGGGGTTGGAAGATAAGGTTGATGGCATAGCTCCCCTAATTAGCAGGTCTAATGTGCAAATTATTAAGTACCTTTTTCAACTTCTGGTGAATGCACTTCGACAATAGTTTAATGGGATCTAAAAGCACATTACGGGATTGGAATCAATACGCTGATAATAGAATTTCTACCTTCTACTACTGACAGAGGCAATAGAGCCCCTTTTCAATGTGTCTTTCATTGCAGATAATGCTTTTGTGCCACAAGTGCTGGATGGACACTGTCATGAGGATAGCTATTTACAATGATAGATTTATGATGCATTTATTGGGCACTAATTTATTAGACACTAAAGTGGTTGTTTAGCTGGAAACTAGAGATAATGTACATTCAACATAAGGAGCGCAAATTAAGCTCTTTTCCCCAAAGTGAATTAGCCTCACCTTGACACAATTAATTAGTATGTAATGGTTACATGAGTCAAATACCAGACAAAATGTATTTATCCGTATGAGGTTTATTAAGGTAATGAAATGAAGTATAAAAAGTAACTTGCTGCATTAAAACACAGAAGACAGTGACAAGAACCAATTAGTTCTGTTGAACTGCACTAACACGTAGTCTCATTAAAAGATGGTTAATACTTCACAGGTATAGTGTTCTCCCTCCAAGTATAAACACAGCAATACAGCATGAGACCCTGTAATTTAACTTAAATTTCATTTAGTTACTCTGAAACTCACTATTGTATTTCGTTGTCCTTTTAAAGTTTTGCCAAACAATTAAAAATCAAAAGTTTTGATAATACTAGCCATAGACCTCAGGGACTTTTAATAAACAAAATTTGGCTTCCTGGCAAGAATGCACTCCTTACAAGTTTTTGCTGGAGTAGGTAGAGCTGGCAACATCTCTAACTTGGATCTCCTTGTATGTTATTTCTGAGCTATTTCTCCTTTTTATGTCCATCTACCTTACTTGTTGAGGTAGGTTCTAACTTGTGTGGCTGATTTTTGAGGACAGAGTAGAAACAACAGATTTCTTCCCCCGCCCCAAAAATCCTAGGTTTTATTGGAAACACAACCTAGTAATCAAATGCGTGGAAACTATAGAACTCAATTCAGTATCAGTCTCTGAACAGCACATGCTACAACAGAGCAGGCACTCTACTGCATAATATCGTACAACAGAGTAGGTGCTCTAGACGTATCTTTCTGATACAGACGTATCACATACCTTTATTTCAAATTTTTGAGTGTTTTTCTAAAGTCAGTGCAGGTCAGAAGTTTTCATATACGAAGTGTAACCCAGAGGAAAAAATGACATATGGTGTATGTTTCATATGAAACATTACTTATATCAGGCAATTGTTGACTCCTCCCTTCAGTATGATTCAGGAACCCCAAATCTGAGGACACTATTTTCTAACTGTAATGCCATCCAGGTTTTAGGATCTTCCAAATGACAGGAAATGGATGACAAGAGTAAAGATAAAGTCGGAGCCTGATGCTGTTAAAGCAGAACATAAAAACTGTTAAAGCAGACATAAAATTTGCTATGATTTAAGCAGCAGTGGAGAACTCAACCTAAGAATTTCCAGGACTAGCTGCTGCATCCCAGGGGTGCTGCTGCTTCTGTGAGATGTGCATAGTCCCAGGCTTCTCTGAGCAACAGGCAAACCCAAGAGAACTGCTTACCCCTTTTTATAGTCTCTATTTCTTCCACAAGAATCAAGGCTGAATTCGGATGCTGCTGCATGTCACAATGTTGTCAGGTTTATCTTTTTGATCCAATTACTAGTTAAATACCATAATCAAGTATAAGTAGGACATGAGTAGTACACAATTTTAAATCCTCAAAAATGAAAGAGGAAACATGACAGAAGACTTTAACTAAGGAGGTTAACTGTATTAGCAAATAAAGGCACACTTTTCAAGCTCTGGTAATATTCATTTTCTACTGTGAGCACAAGTGATCTTCAGTACTCACAACAGAGTAAATAAAAGCCATAATCTAATTATATAGTAAAATTGTGTTAAAAACTCTTATCTAAGGACCTAACTAGCTGGCCCAAATTTTGGAAGCACTGAACACCCATTTCTCCCCTCTGACTCACGTGGTGTCTCAGTCCCTCAAAAAAAAAAAAAAAAAAAGTGATGTAAAAAGAAAGGGGTTAAAAAAAAATTAAGGTCTAACTTCAGGCCCTCTACTTCAAAAATTACAGCTAAAGGAGACAACACTTATCCCACAATAAAGGGTCATTATTTGAAACCATTGTAATTTCTAATGTCAATTCCAAAACAAGGCAGTCCTTCTAGTTTACCTATCAAATAATTATACAAGTTAGATGAAGTGCAATCAAAGAAAAAACATAAAATATTTTTCTTCAAGAAATTACCTCAGGCAATACAACTTTTCATGTACGACTTAGAAAATAATCACTACAGTTTACTACTTAAAAGACTAGAACTTTAAATCATCAACAAAAGTTGGGTTTTTTTAAGCACAAGATTAGCTACTGTCTACTCCAAATATCGAGTCAGAATCCCGATGATGCCTCACAACACACCGCACTTGTAACAGTTGTTTCTTATCATTTTCAAATTAAAAAATGGATTAGTAGGGGTACTAATGAGTCATCAGTCACACATAAAAGAAAAAAAAAAAGAAAACCTTTCTTACCTGTGCTTCCCCAAGGTCATTATTTACCACCGTGAAGTTTAGTCCAAGTTCTTCTACATCCCCTTCATAGCTCTTGAGAAAAAGCAAATTTTTGTACATTTCTGGATCTAACGAAGCTAAATGATGAATGTCAACATCAGCACTTGTCCCCAGTAATTTTGAGAGGAAAAAACTAGCAAATGGCAGCTCCACCAGCATATTTTCATAAAGAGCCTGAAAACCAAAGCAATTAAAAGCACATTAGATTTTAGTGTTGTACATGCAGGAATTCTAAAAGCTACTGTCTATTTCTTGACTTTCTGGTAATTCCTCCTTAATACGGTGCCTTATAGGATCTTATGGTATGGCATTAGCCCAGATATTGCATGAATTTAAAAATATTCAACCAAAGTTTGAAATTTGAATATCCTTGTGAAACACAAAGCTCCCAATTTAACAAATTATTTATATGGTGATTTAAAAGGTACGGTCACTGGTTATCTGTCATTAATCTTCTTGTCCAAAGTATGATAGCCAACAGGAAGCATATCAATTGCGCAGATTGGCAAGAAAAGCAAAGTTTTCTAAAGGACAATGCAACTGCATCAAGAATGCCTTCCAAAAAATATTAGCATCTCTACCTCCATTAGCATCATCATACGTAATATTTTTCCCTTCATATCAATTGCTACATGTCAAATAGTCTGCCCCTTAAAAATAACTACGTAAAACCAGTACATTTTAAGCTAATCCAAATAAACTATTTCTCTTGCAGGTTATACAGATTCATTGCTGCATATTTTTGGTGAATTCTACTGCTTAATGACATCATCAAACCATCCTAATTTCCAAGCCAAGAGCTTACCAGTTTTGCCTGTATCATATGTCCAATCCGTCCTATGCCTGACACTTAGATCTGTCGAAAGATTACCGAACCAAAAATGAGCCTGATCTGAATTTGCAGCACTCATGAAAAATTTATTTTTACTCTAAGCTGAGTTTCCTCAAGAATTTTCAAAACTGCACAAAACCCCAGCAATACCACTCAGTTGATCTACTGTATGACCACATTTCAATGCAACACAAGGCAATTCTGCGCATTTTTCATACAATAAGTAACAGCTTCTTGTTGATTGGAAGAAAAAAGTACTTAAGCTAGCTCTCAAAAGACAGAGAGAAGGAAACTTCAGAGCTAGAAAGTGAAAGCATGACATCATTTAGAGAAAGCCTACATGAATAAAGGAAAAACAAAAGACCACTGCCTTTAAAAAAAAATCCCTGAAACATGCTGTCTGTGCATAGCCTTTCCCATTGTCCAGCTTGTTTGTCACATCAGCACCTCAAACAATGACAACCAAATCTTTACAGTATCATTAATATCACTGCCAGGTGATCAGAAAAGGCATCATCAGCCTATCACTGTTTGTTCTCTCTTTACTCTCCAAGAGCAGTGTTCTGGCATTACTTAATTCCTCCATAATCTGCTGCAAACATAGAAAAGGAAGCACAATGAGGAAAAAAAAAAAAAAAAGAATAAATGTAGCTGTAATCACTCAATGATATGCCAACAAAGACATTAAGAAAAATATACATAATTCCTTAAACTTTTGAAAGAACATTTCTATGAGGTGAGTTAGACCTTGCAGAAAGAATTGAGAATAACGAGTTCAAAGCCAAAGGGTGCATTATATTTAGAGCTATATGATTTATTCAAGGTGTAGAAGTCAAAATCCTCATTTGTATAGTTGACTTTAAAAGCAAACTAGAGGGATAAATCATTAATTTGCAATGTATAAGGTCAGTGTTTGCTGTTCCTGCATTAGTAACAATAAAGCCATTGTAATTCCTTAAATATATCAAAGCTACCCGAATTTAAAATGGAATTCCATCTATGACTCATAAAATGTAAATGTAGAGGTGTAATTTTTTACACAAGGCAGGTTTAAGCCTTTAGAGCATTTAATATACAAGGACTAATAAATGATAGCACTAAAAACTATGATCGCATCAGCTAAATGGATTATAAATTAAATTTCCATAATGTATGCAACTGAAATACAAATGTAGACATAAATCAAGGTATTTTCTAAACACAGGTTAATTACACAAATTCAAAACCTGTCTATTTTTTATGCAAAATAATCCACTTAGCATTTTTCAAACTGGTCTTAAGTCTTCGCCACTTGCAACACTTGATCCTAGAAGCCTATCAATAACTCCCTGTCAGGAAAAAACAGCAATAGGTATATTGAAGAAACTTGTATGTTATTTTTCAAATGTCTGTCTTTTATGAGTGTTTATTGCTAGAAATTGTGCCAAAATGATTTGAAATAAAAAGGATTAATTATAGTAGAAGCTTTTTAATATAAGTGAGTGCAGCTGCAATGCAATTAATGCAAATTGTGACACTATCAGGAAAATAAATGTGAACAACATCACTGGCTATTTCTGTTTGCTGCCAAATAACTTCAGTAATTTACTACATTAAGAATCAATAAAAAAATAATGCATTTCAAATGCATCACTATTAATCTTCAGGTAGTTCCAAAGTGAACATTTATAACTTCATCTAAAAACTATATAAAGCATTTTTAAACAAAGTATATTGTGCAACTTGAGAATACCTTTAATTACTCCTTCTCTTAGCTAAGTGATTGCAATATTAAAAACAAAGTATTTTTGGAAACAAGACAAACACTACTGTTTTAATTAGTTTGAAAGTCAAGCTATGCTAATAAAGCTTAATATAAAAATGCACTAAAACTCTGGTAAGTAAAATCATTATAAACTTTGTTCTTGTTTCAAAGAGGTAAATTACACCACTACAGCTCCAGCACTTGTGCAGACGTGCTAGGAAATGCTGTGTACAATTGAATATGACTAAATAAACTGAAATTTTGATTTTCAGTGTCAATCTAACTTCCTTGTTTCTCAGTCAGAATAAACTGATCAAACTACCTGTTGCTGACAAAAGATGCGATTCCACCCATCCCTGCCAGAGTGATGAAACAAATCAGCTTGCTAATTCAACTGAGTTTGTTTGCAAGTAGCATGGTTGTATAGTAGAGGTTACATGAGCATTGCAACATGCTGAATAAAGTTCAGCATTTGCAGATTAGTTGTGTTGTGCTTTGTTTAGTGTGTTGGGCTTTGGGTTTGGGGGGGTGGGTGTTGGTAGACACAGCATGGACACTGTTTGAAGTTGAGCTTGCTTACAAATCAGAATCAGATCCAGCTCACAGCTATGGTACAAACCAGGTATGAACAGCAAGACCACTTGTGTCATCGGGAGCACAACCTTAGAGCAGCCAGTTGCCCATGGAAGTCCACCCTGATGGGTATTTTTCTTACTGCAGATAATCTAATGGCCAAAAGGGGAAATTCACTCCACCTCTCTTTTCCCTTACTGAAGTGTCCCAGGGAGCTACAAGTTACCTGATTTTAAGCTTAGTTTTCTGCCCATTCAAGTCTCTGAACTGGCCTTCTGCAACATCAACATAAAGGAGGCAGGAGCCCAAGGACCAGTGACAGGCAAGGGAATGGTGACCACACCTTATAGAGGTAACAACCTGTCAGATTAATTAGCTGCAATATGAAGCTGCATTGTTAATACTTATATATGTACTTTAATACAATATAAAGTCATGCTTTCCCCACAGAAGCAGTCCTCTTTTTTCCTCCAGCAGCCAATGAGCAACAATGCTGACAGAAGAAACTGGCTTGCTCTTGGAGGGAGGTGACTTCTTGTGTTTGACTGAAAGTCAGAAGTTCCTGTTCATACACTGCTTCAAAAGATCAAAGCCAGCGAGGTTCACCAATATATATATTAAAACTAATCTATTCTCAAACTTCAAGTACTCTCACCCTTTGGCAAGTTTTCTTTAACTCCTATGGTTATCACCTATGGGAACGATGCCATTCTATGATGAATTCTGAGAGTTCACGTTCCCAACTTTCCCATCTAACAAGCCCCCTTACCTGACTCCACTGTCTCTGTCCTGCAGTCCCATAAACTGCAATTGACTTACATAAAGCAAAAAATCCAGATAGGAAGTCATGAAAGGAGCAACTGGTGGTCAAATATGACATTAGACTTCTAGTTTCTAATGTTTGGCGGGGGGAGGACATGAACACCTTAACAGTCTATATACTTCTGCCTCCTTGAAAGGCTGGGAGTATGAGCATTCCACGTCCACGAAAAGTGCAATTTGCAGATGCAAGCTTGGGACAAGAGGCTGGTCTGAAGCAGAGACGTCTACATCAAGGGCAATCACGTAAGCACTGTAATGCTCATAGGGTGACGCATTCCCAGTAGCTAAAAGGTTATGTCTGCTCAAAGGGCCAACCTGGATTTTCCAGCACTATTTCAAAATCATGTAGGTTAGGGATGCTCTTTAGGCAAAGTTATGACAGCTCTAGATAACTATTAAAATAACTTAAAAGCTTCTGAAACAAAACAAAGCAAACAAATAAATCTGGTTTTCGGTAACAAAATTATTTTTTATACTCTTCACCCCAGTATTTTCTCAATTAGCTCAAGATGCCTTGCCAGCCTTTTGGGTTTTTTTTGTTTTTGTGGGTTTTGGGTTTTTTTAAATAAATGGTTAGGTGAAGTTTGTTCTGTTTAAAAGTCTGAGAACAATTATTCCACTATGGAAGAAGTCGTAGTCAGTAAAAGGAACTTCATACACCTCCCTGGCCTCCATGTGTGAATGCCTGTAGAATACATCAGAGTATTAAAAACAAACAAAGTAACAGAAAGCCCACTGTGGTGAATAGGTACTTCACACACGAAACACGCAGTCTGAAGTCTAAAGTTTCTCTTTTAAATAATATTAGCTAGTTGCGATTACAGTATAGTTCATCTACAATTGACTACAACATGGACCAGCTACAAAAGCCTTAAGTCAATTCAGTGACACAGATCACAGCTTGGTCATCTAAAGTGAAAAATATTATGTTCAGATACTGACGAATATGCTGAATACATTCATTAAACACCTGTGATGTGGGGGAACAAGGAATGGTGCTTTAAGGCAAGCAACTTTCAGAATATAGGCATGCAATTAGTAGCTTTAATATATTACAGAAGAAAGATCTCAGCTGGAAGGACAGCTGTATACAGCACACAGTAAGAAATGAAAAAAATGACAGTTCTCTGGGCAAGGAGGACTCTTCTTGAAGTTTTCAACATGAGAACAGTATCTGACTGGGACTACACATGGTAACTATCACAATATTATTTAAGCACTACATGGTCACACATGGTGTTGTTATCACCCCAAGATTTAGGGAACAGCTCTTCAGCAAGATAAGACTTTGCACCATGTTTTAAAACTGGACAGAATTTAAGCTAGTCTAGTAAATTCAGACAAATTAGCTCTTTATAGTGGAGGTTACATGAGCATTACAACATGTTGAATAAGGTTCAAATTGTGTAAATGAATTCACAGATGAACCAACGAAACCTCCTGGAGTGTGAGGCAGCTTTAGTGCCTTTACTTACACTTTC
Organism: Phaethon lepturus; assembly: GCF_000687285.1. Taxonomy (NCBI): domain Eukaryota; kingdom Metazoa; phylum Chordata; class Aves; order Phaethontiformes; family Phaethontidae; genus Phaethon; species Phaethon lepturus. The sequence goes on from NW_010538430.1 coordinate 14,334, forward strand.
AGGTCTACAATTAATTCTCTCATTTATTATTTCAACTAAAAATCTTTCTTAAGAAAAATAATTAATCAGTCATTGCTCCTACTTTCCACTAATCCTTCACAACCCAGAACTGTATTTTAAAACCTGAACAATGCTAAAGTCATACCCCTAGAAAGACACACTGCTTACAGGCTGAGGCAGTAAATGACTGGGCTTAAATTCAGTTATTTCCCTAATCAGCCCCCAAGACCATAACCCTTTCTCTTTCAGTCATTTTAAACAGTTACTATTAAATAATACTTAGCACTTACAGAGTGCAATAGATCTTCAACGCTGTACAGAACCATTAATAAAAATGATAGAAAAATAGCAAAACCATTAGAACTTCCTTCTACCTTATTATTTATATCCTAGAAATATCTCATCACACTCACAAAGCCTTGGGGCCAGCAAAGCCTTTTCTACCTTAATGAAAAAGATAAAACTAAAAATCTAAGTTACATTAAAATTAACATATACTCCTATTTTTGTAGCATTTTTAAAGCTAGTGATTAGTAATTTTAAGACAAAATAATTTCTTACAGATATACCTAATAATGTGCTTTAAAGAGAGCAAAACCAAACTGATATTGTTCCTAATGCCAATACGATAAAATAAAACTAAATCTATCAGGTGTGTGTCACAGTGCAATGTCTGCTAGCTGGCAGCTTTAAGTCACTGTTTCTCAGTTCTCCGAGCTCTACAATAGCAGCGACATCTAGACACATTCATAACACCACAGTAATGGAAAACCTGGTACATTATCTTCCCTATATGACAGCAAAAATTCAGAGTACATTTTTTGTTCAAATACTGGTTGCCTTTTCTGTCTTTTAAAAAAGTAGGAGTCCAAAATCCAACAGCTAGATGCCTGTAATTACGCTTCTGAGAGCGCTTTATTAACACCCCTTGCAGCAGTGCTAGTATCCTCAGATTTTAAAATATTTTTTTCAGAGAAAATAAAACCTTTTGTAAATTGGTTTTACTTCTGATTTTCCACTCACTGGGGATTGGAAAGTCAGTAAGTACAAGTTCATAGAAGTTCCAGAGATTTGGGGTAGCGAGACTCAAATGCGAAGGGTCTGCCTGTCAAATTTGCTGCAGTCAGTGTAAATACCTGAAATGGATTGCAGGTGTGTGATAAGCACAAAACGAACTCATGACTGACTCATGAACACATTACCATCAAAATGTAGGGATCCATTTCCAAAGACTCCATTGGAGCGTATCAAGTATAATGACCTTCAGTTAATTTTTAGTTTAAAAATGGAAAGTCATGCTAGTGTTTTATTCTAGGAATTTAGGACACAGTTAATTTTATTACAAGATTTTTTACTACCAAATTAGAACGCTTCAGAAATGTTGGTACTTGCAGAAAATCACCATTTCATCAGCTTGGTACTTTCTTTCCCTTTTACCTCTGTAACTTAAGCCATGTATATGATGTAAATAGCTATCAACGTCATTTGGGGGTCTTTGGGGAACAGGAGACGGAAGGACTAGAACATGTGGATGCACTGGATAACTGATAGTTACCATTCACTACTGAAGTTCCAGTAAAGGCTTGATAGATTTTCTTGTCTCAAATTTAAACATAATTTAGTAAAAACTGAAGATAAAAGACAGATATCTCCTCCTTATTTAAGTTCTGAACTTCTGAAAAATGGAAACATTTACTACTATGTAACTAACATCAGGATATGCTTCTAAGATAAATCTGTATTTTAATAGCAGTGAAACTAGTCATTTTTGACGACAGTTCAAATAGAATAAAGAATTACAGTAAATATTCCAAACCTAATTGACTGAAATGGACATAGGTGTCCCCAGCTGTGAAAAAAGATCAGGATACCATTACCACACACTCTAACTGTTTATTTATTCCCTGTCCAGGAACCTGATTTAGAGCCAATAAAATGCAATCAGTACACAAACCAGAATCAGGAATCATCTGCTAATGGAACTTTTAATTGAGGAGTGACCACTGACATGAGGTAATTCTTTCCATGCAGAACTCCTTGCAGAGACCTCTATGCACTTTATCACGGTAAACAATCACTAACATATGCATTAAAGAAAATTTAAATACATTATGACCCAATAAATATCACAATTCATCAATACACACTTTTCCTTCCTAAAGATTTAGAGTTAGAATACCACATTTCAGTAGTCTTTTAGTGCTAGACATATTTACAAGGTTAGTACTAACGTAACTATTTGTAATCAAAAGGTAATTGGTTATGTTAAATGAACCAGTACACAAAGGAATTGTCAAGCTGAATAACTGTGTCAGAAAACAGATTCAGATTGGTTTACATCAACATTCATAAATCATGAAATAACTTCCATAAGGTATCAATTTCGCTCTCTTATGATTGTGTTTCTGCACTGTAAACGTATAATTAAAAGAACATGCCACTTCACATGGTAAGTTCCTATTTTGATTCCATTTCAGATGATTCAGAGTTTTCAGAGACAAATGTTCATCAGCTAACTTGCTTTTAAGCAAAATGCTGAGTTTACAAAATCATGTGCAAGGTAACTGAAACTAATAAAACAAGAGTTTATACAAATTACCTCCTCTTTGTATCAGTATCGCTAATTCCATACCTGCCTTTCTAGGTACTAGTAGTATCAATTGTGGCTGCAAGCACAAATCAGTTAAGAATATACTGAATAAGCCAAGCCAAAGTGGATCTTAATTAAATGCAAAGGGTAGCCTAAACATCAGAAGAAAAGAAAAACCACCGAACACACACCCTTCAACAGTCAGAGAAACAAGAGGAAGAGTAGCAGCGCAATGCCTGACACACCATCCTATCAAATATTCAAGTATACGAAACCCAGCTCTCATTGTAGAGTTTTCTTGCTTTGTTTTCTCTCTACAAGCTTTTGGCACAACGAGGGCACACAAATATGTTACTAGAAATACTTGCTTGCAGGTTTTAACTCCGTATGTGCAGCTTAGTAATGATTCAAGAGTTTAGGATCTGATCCAATCTTGCTGTGAAAAGATTCCCACTGATTCAATCCATTTTAGGTAAGGCCTCAGGATGATTAAGAACTACTTTATTTTTTTTCTGAAAAATAGATATTGTAGACACTGTTCTAAAGACACATCTTAGAACTGTAACTTCCAGCCAGGAATAGTGTCTTGCATAGCAAATGATCTATCACAGCCCTATTCAAAGTTACAAACAGTAAAAAGAAGGCACACTCTCTCAGATATAGAAAAATCATCTGATCAATAATTAATGGTCCCCCATTTACTACCAGGACAATAAAATTTGTATTTGATCTACTATTACCCTTCTAATGTTTAGCTTTACCAAAAGACATGTTTTATAACTTTTTTCAATTATACATATTTAACAACATTTAGATATGTGCACAGAGCAGTCCATTAAATCTTAAATCCATCTTAAATCAGCATAGTAACCTATAAAAAGTCGTTTGAAAATAAACAACTTAAACCTTCGTCAACATAACATCAACTAGGCCACGCAAATTACTGACCTCCTATATAAAATTAAATATTAATGATCAAAGACTAAACCCAGATTGTCTCATCTATCCGTCATTAAAATAATGCCAAAATTTAAAATAAACACATTATTTTTGCTCAGTCCTTGCTGCTTCTTCTATCAAAGTTCTTTATTTGGATCCACAAATGAAGGACTCCATTCAAAACAACAACTCAAAACACATTTTGTTCCTTATATTCCTTCCCAACCATTTAAGACAAAAGCTAAGTCTTGGCAAAATAAATCCAAATCTTTTCAGGAAGCTCCAGTGTCTTCCAAGGACTGCAGATTCTATTGCTTAGAAAAAGAGGCTTAATACTATATTTCAAAGATAGTGCATATGTTCTTCAGCAACATGAATGTGTTGCTCACTAGGGCTATTCAATATGCTGGAATTAGAGAAGAGAAACGGAAGTGGTAGAATTCAGTATAACCAAAGATGCTGAGTATATTAGACAAAAATCTCTACTGTCAGAAAGTCGCTTTGTTAAAGGTGCAAAAGAAAATCACTGCAAAACACAATACATGCAAGAACTAGCAGGTTTATGTCAAAAAGGAAGAAACCACCATAAAAATTATCATTCTAATCTTTCTATGGATTTCCTGACATATTCTTAAACTAATGCTGATACTTCATGAAATCTAAGTAAATTATCATAAGAAATAGCTTCTTGATGTCAAATAATTCCAAATGCCAACAAAGCCTTTTTCCACAACATCTATCATATTAACGTCACTGAATAAATGCAAATGTAAACTGGAAATGGAGAAAGATAATACGGTATAAAAGACTGAGTTTAGGTCTGAACACGGTGAAGTTCAGATTTTAATTCTGTATCTGTATGGTTAACCAGCGTTCCCCTCTTTCCAGGTTTGCAGCAGAACATTCAAGAATGCGCACGGAGAAAATCCTCATTTAAGATACTCAGGTGTTGCTTCCAAACTTCCCTTCTCTGACTGTGCTGCTTGAAGTTTTGGCAGCCTATCAAGACAGCAACTTTGGTGTTCTCCTGCGCCAAGTCCACTACGTTGTCAAAGCTGCAGCAGGAAAGTCTGCACATGGGAAGATTTTTAGTGCTGTCAGAACAACTACCGCACGTGGAAAGGAAGTTAAGCCACATCAGGTGTGTCCCCACAGCCCAATTATACCTGCTGAGAGAGCAAAAGGGTTACAGCATCCCATCCATACTTCGGGACACCACATGGGACAAAAAGACTTAATTTTCCAGAGAGAACAACAAAGAGAATCTGGGGCTACAACACCTCTGTCTGAACGTCCCCAACAGCCCAGGATGCCCTCAGCTCTCAAGCAAAGCCTGGGGCTCAAAAATCACTGCTATGCTTCCAGTGGGCAAACAGAAAGGTTCGAGTTTCAAACTCCTCTGGTGGTGGGAGACTGCTACCAGAGGTGTGCCTGGTAAGCGGAGTTTTTACATGTAAGGAAGAGAAAGGAAAATGCTTAAAAGGCACCAATGTTAAAATAATATTTACATTACAGAGTAAAGCCACTGAAAGTTGAGAAATGTAAACTTTGGAAGTGTTTGAGTAGCTGCTGTTTAAGCAAACTCGTTTCTGCCTTTTTTTAAGAATGATTTCAGACAACATATGCAATTACATGATTACATGGTATTATTTCTACAACATCTTTTGCTCATTCAGTGATCAGTAAAAGTTGCATGGACAGCCATGCAATTTGTATAGTATATAGATTACATAGATTATATAGCTTTCAATTTCTTCACTAACTACAAAAATACACCCCAAATAGTCAATAATTTATCTAGGATTAAAGTAGTTTAAGTTTTTAGATATACCATTTTTAAAGGAAAGTTTTAGATTTTCAGGTATTTCTACTTCTGACCTGACAAATAAACTCTGATGTCATAAAGCTGTTATAAACTTCCTGATTAGAAGAAAAACTGAATTAGGTATAAATCTATGGTACTGAAAGTTAAAGGCATTGGATATTAGTATGAAATGGTTACCAAGAGACAGAGAATTTCTATAAATTATTATATTTTAATGTATTTGTTTTCTGATAACACTGAAACTTCTTACGTGAGAGTTTTTGGTGGCAGTGCTCTTTACATACTGGTTTCCACAAATAAGAAATTGCTGTGGATGCCCGATTGCTTCCTTTGCATTATATCTATTTTGTTTACAAAGGGGCTTTTAATAATCCACTATTGCTCTCAAATAACCCTGTGCAAAGCATAAAATGGACACATTTTTGAAAACGGGTGAGTGAGTATTCTGTAACTTAGCCAAGATCACAATACTGGCAGGTTTTGAATAGTATGGTCGTGCCTTATCTTCCTGTTTAATTCATCAAGTCTCTAAATACACTACTAAAAAGGTGTCTGTGCACCTGGGTAGGGGTAATTATTAAGTAACACTGTCAATTCTTACCTTATGTAAACATACTGCAAATACAAAAACAATTTATGCTTTCAAAATGTTAAATAATAGATCCTCTGAATTTAAAATACAAAATGAAAACTATACTTATAGCACTCTATGGGAAATAAAACGCATTTTGCAACTTCTGTCTTTATGCTAATATTTGAAATGCAATTACAGAAAGCAATGTGTTGTTTTGACAGAGGAAATGAAAGATTCAAAATTACTAACTTTTTTTTGAGCTAATATTTCAAATTTCCTCTTGACAAATGAGTCCTGCCCCATTCCTAGATAAACACTAAACATTTTTGGACTGAAGTAACTTCCTCACGATACCACAGCAGTATTCACTTCCCCACTCCAACAATATATAGATGCAGAAAGAAAAGAAAATGAAGCCTTAGATATGTAACATAGGTCATAATTACCAACTATTGTATTAGTACTGAATCCATCTCCCATTAAGGGTGGGAACATCCTTCAAAAATTATTTTATTGAAATGGCCAATTTGAAATTTTCATTATGTAACAAGTCTAGGATGCATTAGCAGAGGATTTGCCTACAAAGTGGCAGTTAATCTATATCAGTTGACTGGCAACTCTAAAGAACAGCACTCTGTTTCAACAACTCAAGTTTGCCAACAACATCCTCTTAAACTGCTTCAGCTACACTGAAAGGAAATCCAACTATATGTTAACTCTTACTGCAAGTCAGCAGGATTTTAGCCTCCAAAATAATTCAAATAAATGGGGCTTTTACATCTTAAATACCTTCAGTTTCAGATAGCTGAGTAGCAATCAATACTTTTTTTTTTTAATTGGAATTTGTATTCCAAACTTTGTTTCACAATTATTAGCTTTACAAAAATTATTTCAGGGGCTTAGAAGAACATAATGTATGTTCGTAATGGTTTCTCTCTTTTTCTTCCCCTGTCCCCTTCATTTTTCATCTAGCTCAACAACTGTGTATTGGTCTTTGAACATTTGCAGCACCAAAATATCAAGCACTAAAAGTCAAGAAAGATGCAAAATGTACCAAAAAAAAAAAAAAGCAGAAGAAGTGAAAGTTAATTTGCATATGGGTCAAGTATGGTAAATGCTCATGGCAAATTTTAAATGCTAGCAAGAATTGTACACCTCACACAATTAGATAGTGTTTGTTTCTGAAGATGTTAATCTCATATACTCCAAATGATGAAAATGTAACTGCAGTTAAAATCCAGAAAGCTTCAGATTAAAAATCACCATAAGCAGAGTAGTTCTATTGACTCCAATCAACTTAACTTTAAGCAAGAGGATAAACACAGAAGCAGACATATGCATACTTGGCTCAACTGGCAGTCAGGGTATAACAAATTCTCTATACATCTCAACTATGTAACTTACTAAAAGGAACCAGAAATTTGAGTGATATGTGGAAATAATGCAGATTCTTGTTTTTCCTCAACTCTAGAAAAATCGTTATTTTTCCCATCTACCCCCACCTAAAAAGAAAAAAACATTACTGAATAACTTCAGTACTGCTATAGCTTTATTATACAACACTGGTTTTACCTTTCCAAGCATTCTTCCAAGGAAGTAGTAATGTCGGGCGTAAGAGTCTCCAACGAGCATCTGTGCAGCAGGGTTAGGATAAAGAAGTCCCTCATTGGTGGTCTTAAAAAATCCCTGGTTAGGGTTAAATCCTGATTTAAGTAGTTCATTCAGAAATTCTCTGAAAATTCCACCACCATCAATACCAGCTTCATCAAGACCATGGGCATTAAGTAAGTGAACACGAATGCGCTTTTTTAGGTCAGGTTCTGCAGAGAAAGGAGAGACAGACAAGCTCAAATACAACTATCTGCTTGAATTTTGTTTGGATAAAAACACATGTAACTACACATACAAACATATCTACACTAACTTTATATAAAAATTGAACTAGTAAATAGTAGCAAAAATCTACTACTGGCTTGAATTTTGTAATATTCAGTATGTGAAACTCACTTTGTACACAGGGTCTTGCTTTAAGAGTCATCAAAACATGGAGTGGAAAGACACTAGGTATATAAAATATTGTGAGTGCAAGGTTCTTTCTCCCATCTGAAGGAACTGTCAATAAGCACTGCATTCCATTAGAGGGACTGACTTTTAAGCTACACCATTAAATAGTATTATTTTAAATTGAACTTATTATTTTTGATACTTTGGACACATTGCTACATCATGTAATTTCAGTGAGCAAGGTGTGGTAAAGATGGACATGTTCTGAAGGTAGGTGTTCTGCTTCTTTCATAGAAGGCTACTACTTGAGCAAGCAAGCAATAATTAGTCCTTAAACTATGTATACGTAACAGGGAAGGAGGACATTTTTGCTCAGTTCACTGAAGGCTTCCAAAGATCTAACCAAATACACAGCTTTTATGCAAACCCTTGCACTGACTACACTTGCAGCCCAGCAAAGCAACCAGTAACAATAAAACTTTCTACTGCTTCCATGTGCTACAAATACACACGTTATGGATGGACAGCTGTTGTTCGTGAAAGAATCTTCAGCACCTTGCAGCAAGAGAATTTCTCCTGAACCACCGAGTGAGTGTCTTACTCGCACTCTCCCATTAGCAAATGCCTCCACATGTACTAGTAACTCCGCATTTCACACTCAGCTATTTTTAAAAATTACCTATTAGTTCTTCATTCAAGTGAAATACCCTGCCACACAAAAATTCTGCTGGCTGGAAATGGATGGCCATTTTTAGCCACAGGTGCTGCAACAGGTCCACTCATCACCATTCAAAACAAGAAAATGTAACACTGGCAAAAGAGTCTCAAGCACACACACATGCTTTGTCTGGAGACTTCTGAGATATTGAGCACTGACATTAAAACTTTTTATGTATGGAAGATGATTGTTTAGTGCTTTTTGAGGCCTTATGAAGAAAATCAGTTATTTGTCTCTTCCTCTGTGTACTGACAACCGCATTTATAGCAAGGAGGGAAAAATGGTCCTAAAACAAATTCACATGTCAAAACACGTGACCAGGTAGAGGCGGACTGCCAAGTTAGTGCAACCTCTGAAAAGAAGAGTTCAGTTTTATAACTCATACAGCTAGAATGTAACTAAACTGCTACCACAGTCCAGTGGAGGCTATTATGGAATATTCTGAAAATTCCAGTCACAGGAAAAAAAAAAAAATTGAGAAATACACATTACTAAGCATATTACAACCAAATAAAAACATAAACCCACAAGAACCAACCTAGTACATTTCTGCTGTTCCAAGCTTGTTTTCTTAATGATCTTGGTTAACGTACTACAGAAACATCAACTTTGAACAGCTCGCTTCTCAGGGCCAGTAGACAACTGGATGCCTCTCCCAAATCAATGTTCTTTGCTCTTTCCTGATCAGTTCTAGGACCTGATCTATCATCTGTTCAGTCTCCCAGATTGATTTTAATCAATTCAGTCTAGAGTCTTTTCTGCTCTCCCACGTGGTGCCTGACCCACTCCAGAACTAACGTTTTTTCAAAAAATTATATTGTCTCAGAATACTGGCCTTTAAAAAAAAAAAAAAACAGTCCAACCTTCTACTTCACTCTTTATTGATTCTAAATAGCACTAGAGTACAGTACTAGATAGCACTTGTGTATATGTGTGTGCATACATGGTGTGTCATGCACACATGCAGAAAAACAGATTTTCAGATTTCAATGGCCACCTACCGCTATGGCTGTTCTGTACCTGTAAACAAGACAGAAATATTCACCTAGAGATTATTTCCAAATCCCTTACTACAAGCTTATTGGGTTCTCCCTTGCCTCTGTTTCACAAGTAATTTTCTTCCTAAGGAAAGGCTTAAAACATTATCTGGAACTATACACATGTATATGCAGACAAATTTTGTATTACAGAAAGAATGAACAGAAAGAAGGCTCAACAGAATCATAGAACAGTTCAGGCTGGAAGAGATCTCATACGACCCAAAATGCCCACACTGAAAGCAAGGCCAATTTCCAAGTTAGACCAGGATGCTCAGTGCCTTGGTTTGAGTTCTCCAATGATGGAGATTTCACAGCCTCTCTGGACAGCCCATTTCAGCGCTTAGTTAAGTCTCACTGTGAAATGTTTTTTCTATGTATGTCCAGCAAAAATTTCCCTTGCTGCTACATCTTACCACTGTACCTTATCAAACCAGCTTCTGTAACCTCCCTGTTGCACTGAAGCTACAGCTGCTTCTCCTCTGCCATGTGCTTCAGTCCCCTGTATCATCTTCGTGGCCTTCTGCAGGACACGTTCTTGTATGTTAATGTCATGTTTTACATTGGGAAGCTCAACGCTGGACACAGTTCATCGATGCTGAAGCTGTGAGCTATGTTCTTGCTAACACAGCCCAATATGCAGTTAGCTTTCATCTCATCAAGGGGAACTTTTTACTTGTTCCATTTGTTGTCCACTAGGAACCCTGGGGTGCTTTACTGAAAACAGGTTTCCGGTTAGTGCTCAGTCTGTACTACTACATGGGGTTATTACAGCCCAGGTACAGGATTCAGCTTTGGTCTTTCCTAAATGTCACGAGGCTCCTCTGTAAGCCCTTTTCTTCAGTCTGTCAAGGGCCGTCTAAGTGGCAACCTGACCTTCCAGTATATTGATTATTTCCCTCAATTTTGTATTGCCTGTGGCCTCACTAATGATGGCATACATCCCAGTACCCAGATTGTCAGACTGTAGATGAAGTTTAGGAAACACGCATTCTAAAACTGATTTTGTAGTTTAATAAAACTACATTAAGTGGAAATGTAGTCTTCACAGAAAATGTGCTTTTCACTTAAAGCTGTCATCTTATTAAACAAATAGGTTGACTTGCCTGTTACTTGACATTGCGTTACTCAAAAGCTTAGACTGCAGTTTCTGAATTGTATTTTCATAGGTCTGGGGGGAGGTAAGGGGAACACAACAGACTCAACTTCTTCTATTTTCCAATTCCATTTCATCTTTCTCTTTTTAAGAAACTAGTTAATGACTCATACTAAATTTAGTATGATGAAACTATTCCCAACCACTAGGAAACAGGGTAAACAGCCAATTGCATATATAATTTCCAGACAATTATAAAGTAACATCTCCTGATTAGCCTTTAAGTTTCCAAGAACAAGAGAATTTAATTTGCACTTAATTTAACGAAAAAAATTAGTCTAAATAGATCTCTTTTCGGTAGTTAAACACAGGTACTGAAATACAAAATCCTATTTACAAACAGAACAGTATCTTCAATAGTACCAGAGCAAAGGAAACTAAGAAAAGGCATGATCTCCAGTAATTTTATACAAACCAAAAATACCAATACCTCTTCTTCTTCCTCTCTGAACAAGGCAGTTCTCCAGTAGGGAACTTAAATGGCACAGCAGGTGAGATTCACATGGCAAGCCTCATATATTTGGCAAATATTCTTTTTACGTGCAAACTTCTATGTATAAGTAAACATACATTTACCTATATGCAAAAATACCATATAACTAAGAAGGATTTTATTTTGGCAAGCTTTATCTACATTGGAACTTTGGCTTCTAGAGCAGATGCTCTCACACAAATTCACCACATAAGGTATGATTTAAATCAATATGGTAAAATATATACTACTACATACTATCACTACAAAGTGCACTGCATTATTCTTCTCAGTCACACTGTACCTAGCAAATCCTGTGCAGTGTAGATGTATTTGTTGACGCAGATTACCAAAGTAGGTCATTATCTATGTAATTCATTAGATAAAATACAAAGTACAGTTATTTGGACAAGTAAATGGGAAGAAAAGGCTCATGAAAGTACGTTCGAACTAAGGAAGGGTCTGTTAAAGAGAATGAGACTGCAGTAATCAGAAAGAAGAGCTGATATCCTTTTCACATCCTACTCAAGTAAGCAAATAAGCAACTACATGGTAAGAATGGTTAAATGTTCTAAACAAGCTGATGATAACTTAATTGTAAACCTACCATTTTCAGGAGAAAGTTTATCATAAGCATCTTCATAAATATAATTTCTTCTGATAGTGACATTAATTCCATCCAAAAATGGCCCATCTCCTTGAACTTCTTGTTTATCTGCATAGATCAGTCTTTGAAAAATCTGTTAAAATGAGTGAAAAGAGAAATCACGTCATTTTGCAGATCTAAATATACAATGAGAGATGGTTATTCACTACTATTACTGTCCTTTGAGTTGCTCCTGGGCACTCACTTTGAAGAGATTTGTGTTCTCTCTCATTGAGCTGCAAAAACATAATACAGAGCCATGTCCCAAGGGAGGGAAGGAGAAGGGATAGACATGCAAAAAATTTTTTCGTGCTAAGATATTATCCTCAGTTCTTTCTACATAAAGAGGCACATCTACAGACATCGTGTCAGTGATTCCAGTTTCCTCTCTCTAACTTTGAGTTCTGAAATGCAAAGTACTCAAAAACAAAGGGAAAAAGACACATGAGTATTTTGCACACACAGAAGCTATCCTCAATACTAGTAAATAATTACTTGTCATTTTTCGTAATGCTTTGGAACATCTCCAGTAACAAGAAATTAGGTATCAGTTCTTCTCTCAGGAGCAGTGAGCAAGTAATTCAAAGCAAAATAGTGGATAGCACTGCTATATTAAACAAAGAACCAAAGCATCATATCAATTCAAAAAAATAATGCCACCTGGAGTACAAATTGAACTTCACATTGTCCCTTTTGCAATTCTTCACAACAGGAACTTGTTACAGTTCACCTGAAGAGTAACTGTAGATAACTGTTTCTATGCCAGGATTTAGCATGGGAGTTATTTACATACAATTTAGCATTACATATTAATGTATGATAATGTTAAATATACCCTCAATCCAGGGAGTGTCTGTTTCCTACAGCCTCTCTTACATCTTTCCCATATTCACTACGTAGTCTAGTACCTTTTCCAAGGGATTTATCTCCCAATAATATCACAGACTGCTTTCTAAGAAAGTTAAACTAAAGTTAAACTTAGTTAAACTAAGAAGATTAAGTAAGAGTCTCCAGGGATGTTTAAAAACAACAAATTTACCATGAACAAGGAAAATATGACAATAGCAGACAAAGCTACAGCAAGATCTCAAACCCACTCTTTCTATGGACAACTGTAGGTAGTGGAAAAGATACTCTCCAACCAGGAAGATTACAGTGTAGACAAAGACAGATTCTTCCCTAACGTACACAGGAGGAAGACAAGAGAAAACAGTCTTGAGCTGCAGAACGACAAATGTTGCATGGACATAAAAAAAGGAAATACCATAATGAGAGTGATTAAGTATTGGAAGAGGTTACACAAAGAGTGTCTGAAACCTCCATCTTTGGACATAGTCAAAACTCACCTAGACAAGCCCTTGCACATCCTGATCCAACTCTGCAGTTATTTTTGTATGAGCATGTGGACTGGAGTACATCCAGAGGTCCTTCCTGACCTAAATTTTCCTACAGTTCTACAACATCAAGACCACATAGCCACAGACATCTCCTTTTTATGTATGGGCATGAGACTATGCTCATCACCACTCTCTTCCCTGAAGCATGGCTAGATATGGTTTATTAACTACTGCTACACACCACTAGATGGAAAGAATCGCTTGGAGGTATATCTCATAGCAAAGTTCTTCTTGATACAGAGTCTGGACTCCTACATAATCCAATGTTCATGCATACATCAGTCCCGAAAATTAGAACCCTAACGCATAACTGAAGCATTTACAACGATTTCAGACTAACACATGGAAAAGTAAGCAATGCTGACTGAAGTACACACCACAGAAGTAACATCACCATAGGCAAGCTGATATAAACTGGCTTCATTACCTGCCACAGGTAAATATCACATTGGAAGGTGCACATCAGTGTGCCTTAAGGCTAAAGAGGACAACATGCCCCGGGGTCAGAAGGCTGAAGAGCTTACCATGAAACTAGACTCAGTAATTGCTAGTACAAGGATCTAGTATCTGGTAATTCCAGGTAAAAATCTCATGAAAAAGTCAGAAAATTAAGAGACCCATGGAACAACCCACACATGGAAGCAGCGTTGAGCTGTATTACCACATTAAATTACGGTGTAATAGATGGCAACTGCTAGAAACAAAACAAAACAAAACCCACAAACAAACGAAAAACCACACAAACCACCAAGACCATGATAAAGTATCTTCTTCCCTTATTGCAAGTTGTTTTGCAGGGGCAGTAGGAGACTCCAAAAGGATGTTGACTCCCACTATGACACAAAAAGGACCATACTTGGTCCAAAAAGCAGTACAAGTACAAAAGGATCTCCTCTTTGAACTATAAAAGTTCAGGGTATAGCTTTACCGTTCTCTCCAAGCTCTCATCCAATTGTTATTTCAGTTTTTGTGATAAAACCAAACAAGGTTTTATGAATTCCAGAAACTCAACATAGCTTTACTAAGGCCAGAGGCTGCAGACAGTGACTAAATGGTGACATAGAGATCTCTGCTTGAGGTCACTTCCAAATGTTTCCCTGTAATCCTAGCGCAATATTGCTATACGGTATTAAGATTTTTTTGTTGGAAAAAGTGTTTCATAGAAGCCTGGAAAAAATACTCCTTTTCTACCAAAGCTGTCACTGTCTTTTTTGACAAATACTGATTTACCTTCCTTATGGAACTATTCTTCATTCCCTTGATGGTGTCTTGCAACTTAATGTTTTCAAGACAATTGAGGGAGCAGTTTTTAAGTAATTGATACTGTTGACAGTAAAAGCAGTCAGGAAAAAAATTGTGCGTAACAGAAGAATAGCTTTAAAAAAATACGTATGATGCAAACTGAAATGGGTAATAGAACTAACAATCTAAAATACTGAAAACATTCAAAAGCAAATCCAATAGTACAAGAAGCTTGCAAGTTTTAAACTATATACTCTATTAAAGTTCAGCTACTCAGTTATAAATGCAGAAATCTAATCTCTAGGCGTTATCTTCCCAAAGTGGACATCCATCACCTCATTCTGAGTAAATCCACCCACTGCACAAAAGTCTCCAGTCTTGACCTTGCAATCTGTTTATTATCAGCACACTAGTTAGTGCTCTGCTTACCACAAGAGGGTGCAATCATGTAGATAAATCATTGAATCAGGATTGCAGTTTATTATAAACATACAACTGCTCTCATATACCATGTATACCAACAATGTAAGTTTCTAATTTTAATGTAATTATTATAAAGAGTAATATAATCAGCAAAAGAAGTCAAAAATAATTAACTTCAAATGTTCAGTTGCCACATGAGTACTGAAGAAAAACAGTATAGCCTGTCATGTCTTTCTGTAGGGA
>NW_010538430.1:29630-58517 GCF_000687285.1 Phaethon lepturus
AGCTAAGTGCTCTTTTTACACTTATTGAAAACAAAAAAATAAAAATCAATTACATATTAAGTTAGAAATTAGGTACCTTTACTCTTTCTTCAAAAGGAACTACAAAAGGTAGCTCTGTCAGAATTGCAAGCTGTCGTTCTTCAGATACAGAAAGAGGTGCTGGTTCCAAACCCACTTAAAATAGAAACAATGATTTTAAAAATTTTGGAAAGAACATTTTTTTAAACTGTTTGTTTTGTATCAAGTGACTCATTTTACTTTGTATAAATACATACATTAAAATAGTATAGTAAATAAACAATCACACAGTCTTACCTTTCTTTAAACATCAGTTTCTACAAGCAAACTGAAATATTAATGAAAACACACTGAAAGCAAAATGTGTCTAGAAGTATTCTTGTACTTTTTATTCTATTCAGAAGAGAAAAGTTATTTTCTTATTATTGACATTCTGATTTTTCAATTAAGAAAAAACGTGATAGAAGACAATTAAAAGTTGTAAGTAGTTAGAATTTTCATTGCAGGAATACACAATAATCTCATCCCAATGAAAAAAACAGTTCAAGCACTGTGCTTCAACTACAGCATCTACTTTCAATCAAATCATTTTAGGCATAAATAAATCCAATGAAACCAACAGAAAGATAACATTTCACTGAGTTTTCTCTCCCAACAAGCAAGGTCACAGTGACCACATTAAATCCTAGTCATCATAAAATAGCGAAAAGAACATCACGAAATTGTATAATGTGCTTAAGAGAAAAAGATGAGAAAAGAATTCAAAAAGCCACAGCAACAGAGAGACTCAATTGCCTGTGGTTCCGAAGCTACCATGCAGCTCTTTTGAACCTTCTTACACCCACAGAGGATGTTTTTAGGAAACAACTCAACTTCGAGTGATGCACAGTAGACATGACAATCCTGCTCTAACTTCACAGGAAGAAACTCAGTTGCTGAGAACTTATCTGACTGTAAATTAATTAACTGCATAAAAAAAGAAAAGAAGACTATTGCTCACTGGCTAGACACTGTGGTTAAAGATCCACTTCAGCTTCGGTCTACAGAGGAAACAAACCCCACATCTCCTTACTTGTTTCATTTTCATGTTTAATAACCACCTTATTGGGGCGGGGAGGCGGGGAAGACTCCAGAGTCTAGACTATTTATAGACCATATTACAAAACTGAAGTAAATGTTTCACATTACTAGCCAGTCTGGAAGTTTACGATGACATTTTCAAGTTCTTCCTTTGGCTCCTACCTGTCATGACTGGCAGCTTGCTGCACTTCTACAACTGGACATCACTCCAGTGTTGTTCTTTTTTGGTTTGTTTTGTTTCGTTTTGTTTTTACTACTCGAAGCACTTTGAGTAGGGATATCCCAAAACATCACTGTACTTGATATATATTCATTTGGGGCTGGTTTCAACATTGCAAGCCTTTGGAATTTCTGATGCTTATCTGTGATTACCCTTAGTTTACTTAGTAAACATTTTTAATTAAAGTCAATGTATGCAGCCTATTAAGCTAAGGGTTAAAAGCATTTTAAATAAAAAGTGCATGTACAGCAAAGGTAAACTACTACACGACTTCGACAGTTCAATTATTCCAGTCAATTAGTCAATTTTATCTGCATTTCTCCATCACAGCTTCTTTCTTTAAAGAGAAATATGGGATGGAGTCATCAATACAGAGGGCATTTAGAACTCACGAGTCTGCCATTTAAGTAAATGAAAAAGCACAAATAAACATGACCATATGTGATTCAGCAGTACTTTCATGCTAATTGGCTTTAACCCATATGGAGTCAAGAGGGATTAAACAAGTCATGTGCACATTGTTACCTGCTTGTTTTCACACATTCATGTTGACTGCACTTTTTTTAGCCTGATTTTGTATGAAAACAAGGTTTACATGAACACACCGTGTCATCTTTCCTCACCATGTCACCTCCAACACACCTTTTGAGCTAACCCAGCTGAATTTTAACTTTGACAGAGAATAGGAGATTCAAAAATACTAAGTTTTGTGAAAGTTTTCAACTGGACAGAAAACAGAAATTCCTTTAGTGACCTGATTACGGAAACAGCAAGGAGAGCTCAGTTATCTCTCTGTTCAGTCTATCAGCTTGTGACAGCGAGCCAGCAAAATGAGGACGTGTAGCTGCTCCACATCAACCACAGCACATGCATTCCTTATCCACCAACTGCCCAAACCAAGGCAACTAATGAAATGGAGGGAACTGGTGCTATTATGGGAAAGAAGACAAGGGATAGAGATCAAGATACTGTATGTATGCAGGGGAGGAGACTAGTAGACTAGTAGCATGGAGGAGAATCTGGAAATAATAAACGTGGAACAGGTCTGCCAGAGGAGAACATCAAGATAGTACAGCTGTCAAGGGCCATGCAGGTGAATGGAAGAAATGGGGATTACTGATGTGGAGTCCATAACGTATACAGGATACAGGCTTATTGAAGCCTGGCAATTTTTGCTACACACCTGCTTTTAGGATTTCATGTTATCAGTAACTTAGAACAGGCAATTTCCAAAGGAAAGAAACTAAACTGATCAAAGACTCAATTCAAAATTCTGAGAAGTACTTACACTGGACCAACTAGTTGTTATCTAGCACCTAGACTAATAAGGTAATCAAAGTAAACTTATACCATCATAACTATTCAAATAAAAAAATATCATCAGAAGAAGTCCTTAGGTTTCAACCTTGGACAAAGCCCTGAATTCTGTACAACTCTAAGGCAGCATTCAAAGGCTATGGTCTTCCCGAAATGATCTACTGTATCTGGCTAAGATACTCAAGCAGATTACGTAATCTTGAAAGAGAATATGGACTCTCGTAAATCAATCATTTTGCTGCTTAAAGGCCCCATTTTTAATTCATTATTAAATCTTCAAAAGTATGAGTGACTTAATGTCTATTTTACCTGGGCATAGCAAGTTAAAATTCTATAATAGTGAAGTTACAAACATATAAAAAGCTGAAAGATATAGACTGTCTACATGAGAAAGCACATTGGCACAATTAAACTAGTGTAAATTTACCCTGATTGCTAAGTTGGTCCAATTCACTCATCATTCTTTGGAAGTTCCATAAAGTCCAGACATTTTGAGTAATTCAAGGGGTTAAGTTTCTGCCTGATCTCATTAGAGACAATATTTATAAACAGTAATCAATACTTATCATGGTACCTAAAGCTTGCTTGTTACAGTTTAATAAATAATAAAGAAGCTTCTTTACACTATAGAGTAAAAGGAAAACCTCAGTGCTTTACATCTTCTGCAACTTTATTAATTTTGTATCTTATGCAACTTCCTTTTAGACATATTAATGCATATATTTTTAACACATATCATTTGCCCACCTCATCATTTCCCCTCATCAGTGCCAACAGAAGCTTGAGGAAAGCTGTTACACATTAAATATATTCTAATGACATACACACACGTGTCTGTATAAATATACTTTTTTTTTTTTAAATCTGAAACAAAATTATGGAAGATTGCCTTGCTTTTGGCTATCATTAAGACTTTTATACAAAATACTCTACTAAGGTACATGAAAGGTAGATTTTCTTTGCATAAGGCAAACATTTATTTTGACTTAGTAAAGCAAAAATTGCATAGACAGTGTCTTACCATCCAAAGTAGACTGCAATGGTCCTATTCGTCCCATTCTTCTAACTCTCCAGACATGTCTAGCCGATGGTACATACAGCTGTGTAACCTAATAAATTAACAGTTAAACATTATCTAATTACATATTATAATTTACTATTGCATAGTAAATACATAAAATTGTCACATCCACAAGTGTGTCTGCCTGTGTCTTTATTTCTAATCACTCCTCCTTACACCTGTGCCTTAAAGCTGAGGTGCAAAATCAACAATGTAATATAAAGTACATGTATCATTGAAAAATACCATGCAGTATTACATTAAATTCTGGTATTCCACAAAAATGATCAGAGGGATGGAACACCTCTCCTATGAGGACGGGTTGAGAAAGTTGGGGTTGTTCAGCCGGGAGAAGAGAAGGCTTCAAGAAGACCCTATTACAGCCTTTCAGAACTTAAATGGGGCTTATAAAAGATAGGGATAGACTTTTTAGCAGGGCCTGTTGCAACAGGACAAGGGGTAATGGTTTCAAACTAAAAGAGGGTAGACTTCAACTAGATATAGGGAAGACATTTTTGGCAAGGAGGGTGGTGAAACACTGGAAGAGGTTGCCCAGAGAGGTGGTAGATGCCCCATCCCTGGAAACATTCCAGGTCAGGTTGGACAGGGCTCTGAGCAACCCGATGTAGTTGAAGATGTCCCTGCTCACTACAGGGGGTTTGGACTACATGACCTTTACAGGCCCCTTCCAACCCAAACTTTCCTATGATTCTAAGATACTAGAGAAGCTGATTTTGAATGCTGAGATGTCAAGTAAGTTCTGTTTACTTTGTATTGAGAATCAGGTTAGCACCACAGTTTAATGTACTTAGAGAATCTCTAAGGTGTGTAGGCGCTATATCCTAAGAATTATAACGAACTGTCACACAGAGAAAAGGAAATCACAAAGCAACCCAGTGTGCAATCATCAAAAATAAACAGAAGAGTTCACTGTTAGCTATTCCATGAAAAACTTCCAACTGTTACAACATCTAATAGTGCAAAGTAGTCTGAGGTGTAACTAGCTTCTTAAGATCCAAGTTTTCAATGATTCAAAGGATGTACCTGCACATTCACATTAGCATCTCCTTTTGCACTCACATACACACTTTTTAAGCTCAAACAATCTCGTTTTTTTTCAAAAGCTCTTAGAAAGAGAAGTAATTTCTCTGTGAGGTAACTACAGAAAATGCTACTGAATTTTATTTTGAAAGCAAATTTTGAGGGGTTTTCCCCACTATAGAGCAATTCTTTTATTTAGCATTTTTATTATGAAAAGCACTTAAAATAACTAGAAAATAAAATGCAGTAAAATGCTACCAGATATCCAGGTCTCCTCTACTATAAATGCAGATGACTTACACGGTTGCACTGTAGAGCAAGTTCTACTTTATGGATTGGAAGTGTGATTTAACACAGAAGTTTCTGAACAGATGCAAGACACTCACATTAGAGAAAAGCAGCATTACTCCAGGTTTTAAACCACACTAAGTCTGTGCAACATCAACATTACTGATGCTGTCAAGAATCAAACACTTTACCATTGAAACTTGGCACCTGTAAGGATATATGGAAAAAGGATATTATTCTTACTTTATCTGCTTTAATGTTTTCTTGTTCTGAGAGCCAGTGATTTGGTGGGCAGAAATTTCTCCTTGTATCTCTAGATTTCAACATTTTCACCAAGTTTGTGATGACCTAGAGGTCAGAAACACATAGATTCAATATACATTTAGCACTGTGAATTAAATTGTATAATCCCCAAGCAAAAACATCTTTAAAAAAAAAAATCTTTCAGTAATGTATGAAATTGTTACTTAGTTTAACTTGCACTTATACTGAAGTACCTCAGAATGTGAGTAAGTAATTGTGGTTCACTTGTAAGTCATCAAAAATACTGGCTTACTAAAGTCTCATTCCAAAACCTAAGAATTAGGACTACCTAGGACTAAGTAATCCTAGGACTACCCTTCACATTTAAAAAGTTGTATGCCAGTTCAGGGAAGCCTAAACAAACCATAAGCATTAAATTATTTATTTAAAGAAAGTAACACCTAACCACGTAACTCATAAAATGGTCTTTTATATAGAGCTACAAACATATTCCTTACTACCTCACATTCCAAAACTGAGATTCCAAACAATTTGGCTGATTTGTAGGTTTTCTTTGTCCAGAAGGAGAAAGATTCTTACATTTCTATGCATCGTTTTTCAAGGAAAATAGTCCACAGAAGAATGGAACTTTTGCTTGCCATCTCAAGATAAAGGTCACATGTATCACTCCACACTAGTCAAATCTAAGGGATCAACTAATAAACAGCAGGTATTTCTGCCTGTAGTCAATGAACTTAACTAACTAGCCAGTGGAAGATCGTGTGATGTGCTTCTCAATGGCCAAACTGTACAAAAGCCAACATCAACTTCAGAAAGTAGAGAAGAAGAGGGCAGAAGCATTAAATTGGCAGCAAAGCTAAAAGCAAAAGTTACATCTCTGAAGTACATGAAAGACTGACTACTTCTGGTTGCTGCACTAACAAACTAAAGCATTTCCAGCTAAAGGTGCCTCAGAGGAATCATAAGTATCTGCTGATGATATAAAATCATAGAATGGTTTGGGTGAATGACATAGAATGTCACATCACCAGACACAGAGGCAATTACCCATGTGAAATAACAAATGCTGATGTTTTTAAGGGTAAAGATCTACATCTGAATAGACACTACAGGCTCCTTTTCTTGTCAGTATCTTGTTAGTGTTTTCAAAGCTGGCTAGAGAAAAAAGGTCACCTCATCCAGAAGTAGTTAACAATTTATCAAATAAACCCTCAAAGTTCTTGTCTCTATTAAAACAGATGCTTATGTGACTGTCTCAGTTCTTTATACTGTACAGTAAACCCTACCATAAGATTGTTTAAAGCGTCCAACATACCAGATTCAGAAAGTAAAATCACTCCTGAGAAGGGCATACCCCAAACATGCCTGTAAGCAGACTGCAAAATGACCATTTCCAGAAAAAAGACGGTTACCAAATAAAGCAGCACAAAAAGCACCTGCAGTCCTAAAACTCTATGTGTGGTATTGCTGGCTGTAATTTTCATTTAATATGCACATATGTAATTTATTATCATAATGTTATTTACAAATTAAAATGTGTTCAGTAAAAGCCCTTTAGTGCGTTAAGTTAGTAAGCCCTTTTCCAACAGGAGACATAAGCATTTACCTGAAAACCACCTAGTAACTGTGGTTAACAAATTTTTGCTTGCCAGCTGAACCACAGCGGGTGATGATGCAAACACCCATACTTCACCCAACCATAAACATATTAGCTTAAACCACTATGTTTAATTCATTTTTATTCACAAAGAATTCAAATGATAAAAGGTAATTCTGTCATTATTGAAGCCATACAGTCAGAAAATGAGAAAACTGAATAGATAACTAGTTTATGCACATCTTCGTAACAAAATTGGAAGGCTGAGAAAAATGCTTAATATGGTCACTAGAGTGTCTTTGCAATTTTAATATTTTTCTCGGAAGTTTCCTCCAATCCAGAAAAAAAAAAAAGTAGAGGTATCAAGCTAACAACTACTCCATCTCAATAGTCATGCATGTCTTCTCTCCAAAGCAGAACCAACTTGCCCAACACTACATAAAACATAATTAAGTGGAATCAATAGAATATTAAATTACTAGCCTAAAAAGACATTATCACTGCTACAATGAACAGCCATCTGTTTTGCAACTAAGAACTACAGCACTTGAAAAATGAATAGAAAACACATACACAAAGCTTTTCTGAAGTAATCTTGCTAAAAGACAGTCTTAATGGGCAGGTGTCAAGAGTAACAAAGACTTTAATAGGCCTTCTAAAGGATTCTGTGCCTAAATACGGCACAAAAGACCTTTTAAGATCTAGTTTGTAAAGTCTTGAACAAAGACAGAACAAAGAATGCTGTTAAGGGAACTGTCTGATTACACAGGAATTTTCATCACCTTGTCCTTATAAAATTCAGTGCAGGCTAGATGAGTCACTGAAGCTCTGTGGTCCCATTACCACTATACATAACAGAAACATAAAAAAAAGGAGGGGGGGTCAGAAAATTATCCACGTGAAGACCATGATAATAAAATATTTTACAAGCAGTTAAAGAATCCTTAAAGGAAGCTGAATCAAATTAGGTGAGATTGGAGTCCCTTCTACATAATGAATGGATAATGAGAACACGAGTAATCTAAACTCAGGAATCCTTTGTAAAAATTTTTAGAAGTATGTATTTTATTGAAAGGAAAAACTCAAATAAATAAATAATATGAAAATGAGGATTTCTTCCCAATAAAGCACAAAAGTGCAAGCAACATTCAAAACTTAAATTGAGCAAAATTAGCTTAATTTCATAGGATTAACTCAAAATAGTGAAATAATTCTTTTATTTGACAAAATCCATTTTCATGAACTCATAACTTAAGTCCTTCTATGGAATCTGTAACAGTTGACTACACTATTCAGTATTATACCAAGCAAAAAAGGGGGATTCTGCTGAATAAAGACATTTTCACATGTAAATCTTGCCAAAGACCTCCAGTTTGTTAGCAGATACACACATCATTGTCAGCAGTCTCATTGTTTTCAGATTTACCATTACCTTGCAGAAGTAACCTATAGTTGCGTGTATATACAGGAATATATGTCATTACACACCAGTAGCAAGGAAAATAAGCAAAACAGTGTGAAAAATTAGAAGAAAAAAGATAAATTAAAAGCATAGATGACAGGGAAGGAATGTGCCTTTTTCTCTGCAGGCAGCTTGCAAAAGCTTTAGCAACGATAAATCTCTCATATCTGACACAGCATAAAAGAAAGAAAAGCATTTTCTACTTAAATTTATGATGATCTACTTTAGCTTTGTTCTAATGATTTGGAAGAAGATATTGCTGCCTGCTTACTGGCAAGCAGCTATTTTGAAGTTGCCCTCAGTGTTGTGTACAGTAGTCTTCTTGATGAGATGAACCTTAGCTTGTGTTGAATTTTGATCTGTAACACTGTATTTCTGAAGGAGGAAACAAGGGAAGCTTTGTTATTAGCTACTTTCTTCGGCAGAACCAGAGCCTTCGAGATACCCTCAAGATTTACACTGGTAATTCAGCTAATGGATGCCAACCCGAGCTCCCGAAAACAGTAAGGGTACGCTGAATTTAAACAGTTCCACTTTGAGATTAATTCCTGACTGCCGAAGTGAGACAAAGTAACTCGGGATTTTACAGTTTTCTGATTGACAGCAAAGTATGATCAAATTCACCTGAAATGTAAGCAGCTTATAAGAAGATTGATTAAATATGACAAACTAAAGACCAAAAAAGAGAATATGGCATGATATAAACTGCATATGTAAAAATACCCCTAGCATGCCATCCTCCTTAGAAAAATAAGACATATTGGGGTTTTCACTTCTGACCTTTAAATCGAAAGTTTATTTGGCAATTTAAAGACAAGTAATTAAATTAAATTGTGCAAACATATATTAGATCAATCTGTGCAAATTACAAATTCAGTGGTGCATTAGGACTGTATTCAATGCAATCAAAACATTATCAGTTACTCTCACCGCTATTAATGCTTATGCTCATAAGTGAAATGTGTTGTAAAATCAGGCAGAATAGGCTGGATAGAGGCTATCTTAGACTTGTAGAATGAATAAGCATTCCTTAATTAGCCCATCAGGTTAAGTGCAACCCTTAATGGGCCTTTCCTAAAGTCTAGCATGACATCTTTCTCCAAACATGGCCAAGAAGAAAGTTCCATTAGCAATATTAATACAAGCTTAGTTGATCATTTTCATTCAATTAACTTCTTTCAATTAAATAGATAGCTTGACAAAAGCAGTGATAAAAGACCTGAAGGGACAGCTGATGACTCGAACTGAACATTAGTGTGCGAGAGGTCGCCAGTATTAAACAGACTGTAAATCTAGCATTCAATTTGGAAAATGCATTTCTTCTGCTCCCACTTCTTTAATGAGCAATTTTAGCTGACTAGATGTGTTTGCTGCAGAATTTTCATGACAAGTCAAGCACTCCTTTTTTTCGGCAACAGTTATATTACATTTTTTCCTGCCAACATTTCCAGCTTCTCTTAACTCATGTCTTAGATCGGATGCCATGGATAAAACTAGCAGAAATACATTGGTAGGTATCCAGAAAGAACATACATTAAGGTTACATTTGCTAGGCTGGATTCACCATCCATTAGTATTCCAGCAAACCCAAAAGAAGTAGTACCAACATATTTTAGTAGATGACCAACAAAACCAATACAGCACGGTACCTATTTAGTGAAGCCTAGAGGCATATCAAATACAGAAGTACCTGAGTAATTGTATGAGTCAGTTAGAATTTCACACCTGCATAAAGCTATAATGACACAGTTAAGTACGTTGCTGAATGGGAGTCCAAGTTAAAACCTATATATAGTATCTTTATTTTATAAACAGAGTAAGCAAGTTAAATTAAGAGTTGCCAGAAGCAAAAAAATATGTTACAGTTATCTGAATTTAATTAAAGTTTAGCATATACGCCAAAAAGCAACCTTCCCAAATCCATATTCCTTGTAACAGCTGTGTTAAAAGTATAATTAGAGGAGGAAAAAAAAAAAAGTATTTTCATGTCTTCAGCAGAAGCCTGAAAAATTTTATTTAAATATGTTCTGAAAATTGACACAATTTACCTTGAATAACTGAATCCACCTTTTTTGTTCCGTCTGTATACATTGCTGCATTTCCGTATTTTTTGTTACTCCAACACTTCTAAATGCTGCAATATATTCCTCACGAACCTCTGGTTTTGTTTCTGGGTAAGCCAACTTTATGATTCCTAAACATGCGTCTCGAAGGCAGCGTGATAATATTACAAGTTCTTCTAGTGTAAAAGGCATCATTGATGATTGTCTTTGACCTACAACTACATAAAACAGAAGTTTACGTCTCCTTAAATCACTTTTTCTTAATCACTTCGTTATTTAAAAACCACTTATTTCATTGCAACTTTAATATTCCTACACATAATCTAAAGGTAGAGAAAAGAAACCTCACCCAAAAAGAGACCGAGTAAACATTTATGAAGGTGATCAGCTCTTGTAATTGTTTGCAGTCACAATGATTCTAATCACAATATTCTCTTATTCTCTTTTGTGATTCCTGCTATGTTAATCAGTCCAGAACAACTTCACTCTCTTCACTAACTCATTAAAAATCATCATGATTAAGCACTTCCATATCAGACCTGTAAAGCTAGGGTTCCCTAGGTGCAGACCATCTTTTTTTTTTTTTCTCCTCTTTTCCTTAAATGCAATCACCATGAAAGAGACAGCTGACAGCTGAGTGCTCAGGGGACTATCAGCAAGTCAGCCCAGAAGAGCCTTCCCCACAGATGTCAGCAAATCATTGCCCAGGGAAATCTGTAGCCTTACACAAAAACATTTTGCAAAGCACTGCTATTTAATATGCTTGGAACTCACCTTCTATTGGATCACCAAAGAATTCATTATCGTGAATAGAAATAAGTGAGTGACTAAACAAAGAACTAAAAAGGTAGAAGAGAGGGATAATTCGACTAGAGTCTTCTAAAGACATTGGAGAACCTCTTGAAATCACTTGAAGGAGTGGCACCATAGACCTTGAAATATAAAATGCAAAATTAAGGAGATGGTTAATTAAATACTCTAAAATTAACTTCAGCATTCCAGTAAAAATATTTAGTAGTAGTTCCTATGGCAAAATAAGGATGGTGCTCTCAGTTAAATACCTATTTTCCCATTCTTGCAAAATAAGGTTACTCTTTGTAAGGTTTTGTCACTACAGTATCTCAGTGTCTTGATAATATATAAACTTTGGCATTAACTATTAACTATGCTATTACTAGTATTGCAGATACTTACTGGTTTAGAACAGAGGCATGAAGCAGAGAGTAACTAATCTGCATGTCAGCACAGAACGAATCTGTAGGCCCAATGCTTCAGTTCCTGGGAATATGTTTCTACCGCTATCAGTTTCCGGAC
This sequence comes from Phaethon lepturus, assembly GCF_000687285.1. NCBI lineage: Eukaryota > Metazoa > Chordata > Aves > Phaethontiformes > Phaethontidae > Phaethon > Phaethon lepturus. The sequence goes on from NW_010538430.1 coordinate 41,355, forward strand.
TAGTCAAAGTATATGACAGAAAACTCATACGCTTCAGATGAAGTACTTGGGGTTTCGGTGCTTGTTATATTGATGCTAGTAAGCACTTCAAAAACTACAAAACATCCACCTTATTTTAAATAAAGATTTATTTACCTGTAGTTATTTACAACTGTCCAATTTCCAAGATTTTCCTCAGTTTTATGAAACCGTAGGAGCTAAGAAACCATTACAGTTTTGTTTTTAATCATCTTCCACAAGCACCATCATACCACTAATTGTCTCATTCTCTTTTCACTAGATACGCTCTATTTTAACGAAGACTTGGTTTTAGAAATGGTATAATACATACCCTGTAATCATTCGTGTAGTCATTGAAGATATTAAATACCAAAGATGCCTCAGGAATCTGGCATTGAAGGCTAAACTATAAAGAAGCCTGCAAGAGGAAGTTCAAATAAATTGTGTCTTCCAAAATACTGTATTCACAAAACACAACGCTTCTGTAAGAACTTTTCTGTCAAGCATTTCTCAAACATTAACAATTTAATTTTTTTTTTTTTTCAAGATGGAGGTTCTTAATCTCATCAAATCTGGTGAAAGCCCCAAAAGATGAAAAACAAGCATACAAATCCTTAGAGCCAAAATACAGAGTTTTCATTAACTCAGCAACAAACCACACAATATAAACCCAAGTTTGCATTATTCCACAGAATTGAACACACATTAATAAAAATAACACACACACTGAGTAATTTATCTGGGATTTTTTAAAATTCTAATATAGCAAATCACACCAACTTGTTAACAGGTCATTTCTGTGGTTCTTCTGACATTAACGTTAAAGATCTTAATCTACTTTTCACAAAAATTGCTACCTTTGTTAATTTACGCTTGAAGCAACTATTGATTTAAAATCATGTAGAAATTTTACTGGTAGATTCTGCACAGCAGATATAAATATAACATCATCAGTGGAACAATGTCTGTCAGGATAGCAATCCATACACATACACTAATCCATCTGTAGACAGAAAATGGTTTATACACCTGTAAAAATAAATGTGTATGTTCACATGCCAGTTACATGCAGGACTGACTTTAAGCATATTATATCAGACATGATTATGGCATGATCAACTTTTTCGAAAAATGAGGGGGGAAAAAAACAAACTTTCCTGGAATTAAAGTCTCCCCCACCTATCTTTTTCCCTGCAGGAAGCAACATAAGTGACAAAGATAATTTGAAATAATTAATGTCTTCTAGGAAACCAAGCAGGATTTGACTGACTGAACTGCCAGTTTTTAGATCTTGAAGAACTATATTCAGTTAGTTATCCTAAATGCTACTTTCCTAGGTCTCCTAATTACAATCAGAATAAGTAAGGCAAAACAGATACTCGGGTCCACATCTCCTCTCAGAGGTCAAAAGCCTCATAATATCAAAATTCCCTGTGACCATGCATACAAGAGGTAGGATGCTCAGAAATGGGAGCAAAGAGGGTGGACTAGCTGCTGCCCGAAAAAAAGCAGTATTTATTAGGGACCACATGGATAAATTAAAATTTGCCAGATGGCAAAAGGAAAGGAAGCACATGTTTTATTAAGGAAAAAAGTAAAATATCAGTAAACACTTAAAAACATTTGAGACTAGTTTAAGTGGCAATTTATTTAAAGACATAAAAAAAAACCCCACCCACAAGAAAACCTACACAGCCGCTCACAAACAAATACTGCATAGTGCCATATGCCTCTGGGTCCTCGCTTACTGGCTGCTGAAGCCCTGTGGGCTCTTTTTGCTGCCTTCGCTGAAGTACAGCCTCTCATGCATCCACACAGCTAGTCCCTTCTTCAGGCTCTCAATTCACGTGCATTCACCAAAAGCCAGTTGCACAGACAAGGAACGGTGTGAGGATAAAGCAGCATGAGGAAGGGCAGAACTCTTCACTAAAGAGAAAGGATAGAGTTTCACAGGTACGGCGAGTTTTGGAAATAGAACAGGGGCACGCAGAAGCAGTGGAGATGAAATACAAGCAACCTCTGGTTTGTGGTATGTCTTTGCTAAATATCATCCTGCTTGTTTCAAAAACTTTGGATTTTAAATACATAGATCAGCACCTTTTAAAAGAGTTGGGAGCTTCACATATTCCAGAGAAGTTGCATGTTGGTAATCATTACTAAGTTTAAGTCAAATTTGAAGCAACTGCAGCTAACACCAGTTTAAGGTAAGTTTTACTGTAAAATTAAGTTCTGCTTTAAATGTGTGTTATTTTGGAAACAACTCAACCTGAACTTGATACATGGGAATTCTACTTCCTTCTAAAAATCATATTATTTTGACATTTGGGTGGAAATTAGCATTATCAGGTGAGGAAGGGCTGCTTATATCTAGTTAATTTAGAATTTGGATTTGTATTTAATGTTTAAATATCTGAATAATAGCTCAGATTACTTTGTTTCTGAATGAGAAATTTCCTCACTGACCTTCAGTTTTCAGCCTCATATTTGAAATTAAATGTAATTTGGCACAGTGTCATTAGGTCTCGTAGGGCTTCCAAGTAAAAACTTGTTAATTTTACAATCATCCCTGGAAATTATGTAATAGTTTTAGCAGAAATTAAGAAACATTATGGACACTGAACCTATCATAATGTAACTCATTTCTTCATTCTAGCAATATTCAGCAATAATGAAGGGAAAAAAAGGACAAACCTTAAGAGCTTATAATAATAACCTTTGTCTAAGTTTTAGCCATTTTTATTCCATATCCATGATTCAGACAGTCAATTGTAGCAACTGCTATATTTCATGGCCCGATTCCAGAAATGCTGAATGTATTCAACTTTCACATTTCCCTTCCCTGAAAATCTGGTTAAATAAGAAAATGCAAGTTTGGTAGAAGATGTTATCATACAGCCTGTTTTGTCAATGTGAAATACCTATGAAATATGAAGCAGATGAATTCATCAAGTCTAAAATTTCCATATTGTTTCCAGAAAATAAACATGAAAATGCAAACTAAATGCAGAACAGTGAATTAGGCTTTGCATTACAAAAATCTTACATCACTAGATTCCCCTAAAATATAATCCATTGCTAAAGGAATGACAGCAGAAACAACCTACACTACATTCCCGCTCCAAGTATAGAAATAGGCTTTTAAAGTAGAAGATAACAATTGGATCAAACAAAACAAACCACCACAATGCAAGGATGGCCTTGGAAAGTTGTATCAAGAAGTTGGTTCAAGAATTTGTTCAAGAAATTGGCTATACTAAAAAGTTTCAAAATTTGTGGCCTCACATTAAAAAAAAAAGCCTAAAAAAAAAGTAAATTAAAAAGTAAAAAACAAAAACTTTTATAATTAAAACAGATCAAGATCTACCTCATTCGGTCTTTTGCTTTGGCAAGAGAAAAGATGTGCATCTGCTAAAAAACAGCATTTCCAAATAGAACGACATCAACATTGAAATCACACAGCGCAAGATAATCATTTCTACCCTGAAGACAAAGCATTATCAATTCACAAAATTTAGAGATCCGTTAATATAAAGCTTGAGTGTCCATACAATCTTGATCACTTTTCCCTTTAAAGAAAAAAAATAAACACACACACAAACACTAGAAATAAAAAAGATTAGACATTATTTCTTTTTTATGTAAATTTTTATAATCTAACTCGGGTGTTTAATTTTCAATATTTGTACTATTCTAAAAACAAACCAAGCAGATAAAGTCTAACCCTGGGTTTTTACCCCTACCATCTGGCGGTTCTTCATTTTCTTGAAAAATCTCACTGAATACCAACTTCCTTATTATGATATCATTATACATGGTTTTATATAATGGATTCATTAATAGATTTTCTGTAAAGTTCAATATTCAGATTTAGCACTGTAGTTTGGGAGAAGAACCATTTCTTAACTATCAGAAAGGATAAGCTCCTTTCAAGTGGAAAAATGAACACTGTCTCAGCCACAGGCTATGATAAGAGTTGAATTCACTCCAGTGATTTCTGTTAAGTATCCATTTTAACCATACCAAATTAAATTATCTGCTTCCAAAAGTAAGTAGATAACAACCGTTTATTTAGAACCTTGTTTCTCTCCGTAGGTATCTAACTGTCCACAAAGGCCACATGATTTATGTGTACTTGACAGAACAGTATTTTGGGCACCTCTGGTTTAAAAAAAAGTGTCAAAATTCCTCCTGCGCAATGGGACAGATTAAATGACCCATTAAGCTTAATTTAGCTGAGGCACCACTACAAGTTAATTAGGTAAAGGCAAGATTTTCAGTCTAGGTCATAAATTGAGCCCAGTTTCCCACTGAGACCATTTAAGTTAATGAAGAGAATACACTAGAATGAGAGGAGTTCATAGAGTCTGCGAAAGGTCACTGCTGCCAGGGCAGCGGATTTTGACACTTCAGAACTGCAAGGTGTCACAGGTACGATACAGCATATGCAAAGCCATCGTTAAATGAACTACACTGCTCTTTTAGGATGCTTTATGCTTCTGCCTCTCTTCATACTGGATCAAGAATGTAAAATAAAGATTAAAAATATGTAAGAACTGTAATAACTTCATATACAATAATTCTGGTTTTAAGAAAAATACAACAGCGTAAGAACATTCCCTAAGAATTACTAAAATAGCCTCACATAAAGCCTAAGTATCTTCAGCACATGTATGAAGAGAGGCTGCTCATATTACACCAGAATGTCAGTTTTCCAAACAATTTTCAACCACCGGTTAAGATTAGCAATGTTATGTTAATTAAATAGTAGTAATATACAGTCATTACAAAACTGTTAAACCAAGATTAGCAATTACTCTGGGGCACTGATCAGACCGCTGATCGTGACTGAAGTCCCAGTACAATAGTTTCCATCACTATTTAATATTAAGCCACAGTGATGACCTGAAACAGAATGTTTTTTGCACAAGCAGAATTTACGAGTTAACGTATAGTTTTTATGAACAGAGGTCTTGCAAATTTCTTCATAATGAGAACTACACTCCAAGACCTGTGTTGTTGGTTTGGTTTTTTTTTAATAACTGTATTCCATAATACATATCAACTTTACAGTGAAAAGATGAAAGAACTACTGCTCTGAAAACAAGTGCAATTCTCAATTACTTCATTACAATCAGGATTTTATTCCACACCTCTCATCTGGCTTACTGAACACTAGCTGCAGCTAGGTTCTTCCAGTCTTGTGGCGTTTTTCTTTAATTGGGCTTGATCACACCTTTCCAGTACTTACTCAGAATTTATCAAAATTCCTTACAACTAATCAAAAGCAATGTGTTTTTCCATTAATCCACCTCTGGATCCACCACTCCCTGTAGAGAATCTAGAGGCTTTGCTCCTTCTGTTCAAAATTACATTGTACTTTCAGGTTAACTTGTTCCATTCTTTCTTGGTCTCGTGTTGCAAAACCAAAGAAACTACTGAGCTAATGCAGCAACACCAGTGTTCCTACCACCACATAACATCATCATCAGTCAAATCAAAGGTGTACTGAGAAGTCACAGGAAGAAAAAGCATTCAGCTTTACCAGAGTGATGTAAGTCTACAGTATGAGTCTCTCTTCTCAAGAAAGAAGAAAGCCTCCGAACTATTAAAACAATACAGAGATATTTGTTTCCTCCCTTCCAAAGCCTATATTAACTTTAGTCTAACTTTCTTTACAGTTACTGAAAAGTTATTTTCAGTTATTACTAGCTTTATTTAGCATCCCTCTTTGCAGATTTGCAGTGATTGTTTTTAATCATCATTATTTTCTATTACAGTTGTAAATGCTGTTAAATAAGCAAAGTCTTTGTAAAAACCTTTCCTACCTTTCAAGTGATTTGACCCAGTATGTTTCCAAACAGAAAATAAAAGAGTATTTTTGAGCTCTCAGGATATATAAGTACTTTTAAATACATTATTTCTGCTTACGTATTTCTAGTTTAATTAAACTAGATACACTTTACTGTCATGTAAAAGTTAAGTTTCAAAACAATGGAAGCATCTTTCAAAAGGCTAGCATTAAATTTGACAGAATTATCTGTGCAATAAAAAAATCACAGGCCATTAAAAAAAGTGGAAATTAATGACAAAATGGCACAAAGTTTACTACCTTTAAAACAAGTATCAAATGTCCTTTGAAAAACACTCAAAAACAATGTTTAGAATAGGTGCTTGGTAACTTCGGCCAGGTCTAAAATGCACTGAGAATAGGACAAAAGATTGACACATCCTAGCACGATGATGCCTGCCAAACCCAGCAGTTACAATTGATTTGGACATCTGAACTAGTAATTAAACATCTACTTTAATTTACCAAATACCCATATGAATTAACTTCATTTTGACCATGAAAGTAATTCCACTGGTATTACTGACACAAATCTTAGTATCTCTACTACTTATTTCTAAAATTGGTACGTTCACCTATTTTGGAGCTATTCAAAAGTTAAAATTTGTGAATTGCTTTCCATTATAAAATGCTAAGTAGAGCTTCCATAGCTCCTGAATATATCCAATGTGTAACTAGCTTATTATCACAAATAACTGCAAAGAACCAATACAGCTTCTTAGAGGAAATAGATGCCATACTCATACAATTAAAGTTCTGTGTGACTTCTTTATTCATTAAACACCCTTTTCCACACAGTTCACCAGCAAACCTCAAGTCAAAGCAGTGATGCATTTAAACTCGGTAATTACTATCCAAGGCAACGTACTACTTGCAACAATAAAGCAAGCATACTAATTCAACTGCTGCTATGATCTTCAGGTCTCACATCCTGCTCTAATGCAATTAGTCTACAAAGAACTAATTACCCTAATCGAGCAATCACAGTTTCACTAACATCTTACTTCCTCTAACAGCTATAAACACCACTGGGCTAAGATAGCACCTAATTAGTTTTCTGTATCACTGTTTACAATGCAGTTTGAATTGATTACATTTACAACATTCCCTAAATACCTACTTTACTACCAGCAACTACATACTTATTCAAAACTACTTGCACCAGAACAGTGTTAATACCTATGGGTCTTAGTTTGATGATAAAAAGGTCAAAAATCTTTTTCCTTTGTTACTGACATTTGTGGTTTGCAGTCTGTGTAAAGGAATGCTGTACAAATGAACAAGACACCTCCATCTCAGGTGCCAGAGCCCTTCCCAAACAACAACAGTGATTTTCAATACTTACGAATCATTTTAGTTTGTAGCAAGAGTTACTTTGGCTATGTATTATAGGAGGTAGAAAACAAGTTTGTTTCAGTGCTCAGCCAGCCAGAGAGACTGTGGAATCCATATCACCGAAAGTTTTAAGAACAAGCTAGACAAATTTCTGTTAGAACGACACTTAACGCTGCCTCTGAGCCAGGGGCAGGATAAACTCCTTTCAAGAATCTTTGCAATCCCTATTTGTGTGTGATTTTCTGACCACAAACACTACCTGTTCCATAGTATGCTATCACCACATTGAGAACAAGCTTATTTGCAATTCCCGAAACAAGCCAAAACCTTACACTTTCAGATGCAGTGATTACTCAGAGAGCACAATGAACAAGAACAAAAATAAGAACCAGAACGAATCCACACTCTGGTTTGCCTGGAATGATTTTTTAAATTCTGAAATTCTTATTTATTTCAGCTGATCATAAAAGAAAACACAGAAAAAACCCACAGGGTATTTAGAACAAGTCTAACTAATAAAGCTAATTTTAGATGCACTACGGTTCAACATCGCTATTATTATACTTGCCTGACTTTTGGCACCATCATTCGGTGTTGTACCATTAGCGTGTGGCAGATCGATGCCATCAGAGTAAAGACCTCTTCACTAGCTGAATCCCTCCAAACCATATTCAGTAGAGTGTTTGTCTGCTGCTTTGTATCCAATTTCTTTAGACACTCCTCAGTTATGTACTGCACTGATATTCTCCCATCACCCTACAAACATATCAAAGAAAAAACTTAAGTCTTTCTAATGATCAAATATCCTCCTTCTAAAAAAACTAATAATACTTCAGAATTTTACTAGAACATAATGTTTTCTTGTAAAATAATTAAAACATAAGCACATATGTATATCCCAGCAGCATTCTTAAAAGTATAAGACCCAAGAGCCTTAAATCCCTAGGTAGCCAACTGTTGGGTATCACTCTTTTCACTTAGGCCCGTGGGAAAGACTCCCTTTAACGTAAGCATGTTCTGCAACACTTGGATAGAGTAAGGCAAGATTGTTTACTGGCAGAAAATATGCAAATAGTTATCTCTTCCCCACTGACATCAGTCAGCATTGGACATGAAATCCAGAAATGGATGTCTAGTATAAGTTCTTTCACAAACAGTATTTTCACATTCATAATCCCTGGGTTAACAAAGAACAACAAACTTGGGTGGCTAATACACATTTGGGTAGTACCCAAATAGTAGTATTGGTAGGACCCATACCAGAAGTGTATGAAGAGGAATGCTTTCTCTTGGCATAGAACTGAGTGGAGCTCAACCTTTCCTTTTCCTTTTTTCCTCTCTTTATCTTGCCCCCAACAGAGCAAAGCAGTCTGGCTCACTGAAGGACACAAGTTACCCAATTACGAATTTTTAAGAAAGAGGGGTTCCTCACCCTTTTTGGTAAGATAGGCATGCATGAACATATGGAATACATAAAAACCTCACAGGATAAACAGACAAAAAACATATTGCAATAAATAGTATTATATATTAAAACCTCTTCAGAGCAGATTTTCTCTAATTTACAAGTTATTGTAAGTTACCTGTGAACAGAAATTTATGCATTGTTTTTACTTAACCACCTCTTAAACATCACCAACAGCTCTAAGCCCCAAACAGAACATGCCAGTATTTACATCACATACAGTGTGTGCATGGCTGGCAAATTAAGTATTTTATTCACACTGTCTTGGTAAAGATTTGGGGGTAACGATAACACACTGCATCTAAAAATGCACAAGCAAAAGGCTGCATGTTTTCCCCAGCAGTATAGCTCTTTGTAAGAGGATGCTCTCAATATCAAGGTCTTAAAAATGGTGAGGTTTAGTAAGGCCAAGTGCCGGGTCCTGCACTTCGGCCACAACAACCCCATGCAACGCTACAGGCTTGAGGAGGAGTGGCTGGAGAGTTGCCCAGCAGAAAGGGACCTGGGGGTGCTGGTTGACAGCAGGCTGAATATGAGCTGGCAGTGTGCCCAGGTGGCCAAGAAGGCCAACGGCATCCTGGCCTGTATCAGCAATAGTGTGGCCAGCAGGAGTAGGGAAGCGATTGTACTCCTGTACTCGGCACTGGTGAGGCCGCATCTCAAATCCTGTGCTCAGTTTTGGGCCCCTCACTACAAGAAAGACATTGAGGTGCTGGAGCGTGTCCAGAGAAGGGCAACGAAGCTGCCTGAGGGGCCTGGAGCACAAGTCTTCTGAGGAACGGCTGAGGAAACTGGGGTTGTTCAGTCTGGAGAAGAGGAGGCTGAAGGGAGACCTTATCACTCTCTACAACTACCTGAAAGGGGGTTGTGGTGAGGTAGGTGTTGGCCTCTTCTCCCAAGTAACTAGTGATAGGACGAGAGGAAATGGCCTCAAGTTGCGCCAGGGGAGGTTTAGATTGGGTATTAGGAAAAATTTCGTCACCGAGAGGGTGGTCAGGCATTGGAACAGGCTGCCCAGAGAGGTGGTGGAGTCACCATCTCTGGAAGTGTTCAAAAAACATGTGGATGTGGCAATTCAAGACATGGTTTAGGGGACATGGCGGCGCTGGATTAATGGTTGGACTTGATGATCTTGAAGGTCCTTTCCAACCTTAGTGATTCTGTAATTCTCTATCCTTCAGAAATGTAGGTCACCTTACATGAAACGTAAGTAGGCATTACAGAAACAGCATCTCTTAGAATAACTGGTACACTTTTGCTTTCAACACTTAACCAAGAAAATGCCAGGAAGTCTGCGAATGCCTGAGACACGCAGAAATCCAGAATCCCCAGCTCAGTGTGGGAAGGCAAAATAATCTGAGACTTTGGGTTTTTTTTTAATGAACCCTAAATATGGTCAAATTTCACATATCCCACAAGGAAAGACTGAACACTGTGTAAATCCTTTGAATAGTAGTGTCTTTTGAGAGATTATATAATGTCCAGCATGAAACTGTTGAATTTACATCTCTCTGATTTTGGTTGTTCAAAGCCTTCATCTGAGTGTTAGGAGGTTAAAATCAGCATGGATTCATTTCACTGGTGGAAGTCTAAAACAGACTCTATACATTATTATAGAAATCAGGTCTTCCCCCTTTGAGGGCTTTCAAAGTAGTGGATGTATTTAAATACAGAGCTAATTCCACAGGGTAAAGACTGTAGTTGAACTAGTACTATTTCCATGAGGAAAAAAAAGTGAAAATACTAAGTTGGAAGATCAGACAGGTATGTTTCATGATATCTTAGCATCATCATGGATTTAAAGAATACAGACAGTAATACAGTCTGTAAAATACAAATTTAAAGAAGAGAAGTTTAAACTTTTTTTGTTAAATAAAAGCTCTGTCCTTCAGTAGACATACTACCTGTACTTTTAAGATTTCTTATTACAGTAAGGGTTTTGTTTTTAATGTAAGCAACCAGTTCCATTTGCTTACGGTGAGCAGCCATCTCTTTTTAAGAAGTAAACATGTTCCCGTCTACACGTAGCTACTCCGGACTTAGGGTGATCATGTTTTTGCCTGCATTTGCTGCTATAATACAAATTCATTCAAAGAAATTCTGTACTACTTACTGGTGTAGATGTCATTTTACTGATCTCTTCATCCTCATCTTCAGAATCACTGTTTGTATCTTGACAATTTGTACCAGCAGTAGACACAGGCAGCTGAGACAGAAAAGTTTGAAGTACCCTTAAATACACAAGAAGTCCTTCCTCTGAGAGGGATCCTATAGCACATACAGAGAAACAAAAAATCGTTAGCCAGATACTATAAAATATATTTTACCAGAAATACCTGACCAAAACACATTATGCCAAATCATCCCAAATTAAGCATATTCTTAATTGAAAAGGGTGAGAATAGCTAATAAAAAACAGATCTCTCCAACACTTGTATGCACAAACTGTCCTTTTTACTTGACAATGAACTACATTGTGGAAATACGTAATATATTAACTCACATAGGAAAAAACAATGAATTGGTCATTCAGCTTTCTCACCCAAATATGTTTCTCCAACTGTTAAGACAAAGTAAAAAAGCCATGGGGCTTGATCACTTCTTCTTGAACATCCACTTTCTGCTAATAATAGTGCATTCAGAAAGAGTTCGTATGGGAAAATGGTCTGCACATCAGCAAGAGCTGGAATGACGAAATGGAATATCTGATCTGTAAAAGGTGCTGCCAGAAACTCCTCTGTGAAGGCTGCAAAAATCTGCTGCCTGAAATGAAGAAAAACTTTATTTAAAGAAAACATAAGCAAAATTTCCCCTACTTACATCCATGGAATAATAGATCAATTTGCAAGTTTGAACAAGTCCATCAAGAAGATTGCAGCCACACTCCATTAATCTTGTGCTAACCAAATTTCTCATATTTCTCAAAAATTAAATTATTATACTACAACCTTTTCCTGATGATCTTACATGTAATTTTATCCTTTAAACTCTTCATTAACTCACAGAAAACTATTCTGTAAATTCATTGTTTATAATCTTGAAATAAAAAAATAAATTTTAAATGCATAATTAGTCTTTTTTTCCACAAAAACACTACTTTAACACAAAAGTGTCACACGTGATAGAATCAGTTTGATTTTTGTTCCATCTTTCTACATAACTGACTCCTTCTCCTTGTAAGCTATGACTTAGTTATTTCTCTCCATAAAACCTCAGCTCCTCTGTCACGGTTCTTTTCAACTTTAAAATTCACTTCAACTGCCCTTAGCTGCATCTCTGCTGTCATGTAAGTTCTTCCACACCTATGTTCCTACGCACTGTGATACCTGCTACTCTCTGTGCTCAGTTTATTGTAGCCATCAGCATTTTATTGCCTTTTTCTTAAACACACCTGAAACTGCATTGTTTCATTGATGTACAGCATTACCAAAAAATCATTATTATTGCAAATAAATCAAACTGCACTGAAAGAATAGCTAAACACACAACAACAAACTGCGCACCTCTAACTGTAACAAATGAACTATAAAGTATGCAAATGCCTAATAATATCTTTATTTACCTTGCACCTTCTGGACAGGAGCTATATGTAAAGTGCAATGGCTTCAGAACATTCTCCAGAAGTATTTTTGCAATAGGGACACGAAAAACATCAGAATACTCAATACTCGAGGGAAGCTTATTGTTAATTAACAAATAAAGAGACTTGTAGTAGCCTGCAAAAAAGAAATATCGCTTTAAATACAGTATTTTTTTTTCTTTTCTGTAGAAAAAAAAACCCTCATTTACTTCACATTTTTAACTTGAAAAATACTTTACAGTTCATTGCATGAAGCTTCTCTTAGGAAGACATTTTACAATAGTCCAAGTCACATTCACATAACTAACACGATATACCAGCAACCTCTTTGGAAACATCACTCTATAGAGTCATAGATAGGTAACTGCATTCAGGGTCAGTTTGATATTGATTCTAATCACGTTTTTCACAGTTGTCCTTCCACAGTTTCAGAAATGATGAATTTTCCCCTCTACTGCAAAACATGACTGTATCATACAGGTAAGCGTCCTGTTGGCAGAACATCTCAATTCTATAAACACCTTGCTTTAGCAAGCTGAAGAACACAATTACTGTTCCCAAAAGAGGGACCTCTCAGACAGTAATAAAATGCATTACCGCCCAAGCCATAAAGACACATGTAAAGGGTAATCTATTTTTGTCTCACTAAAGTACAAATGGAATCATGCAATTTCCTCCTTCTTAAACCAGCTTCCCCTTGCTCAATGAAGTCCTATACTAAGATGCAAGTTCCACTACAACAGGAACCACTGTAAATGTATAAACAGTGTCGCATCATTGAGTGGTCCAGTCCAAGACCCTTTGTCGGGGACTACCTAACTTGACATACAATGCAGCAAGTGGAAGTCATCATAAGCGAGTAACTTAGCAACACTGACAAGACACACATAGAAGACAAATGACATGCAAAAACATACACAAATTAATAAAAGCTGTTTACAGATTCTTTACAACTTAACCATCGTGATTAGGGAGACAGAATATTTGTAGTTGCACACAACCGCTTTGTTTTAAGTGATCAGAAAGCTGAATCTTTTTTGCTAAAATTTATGATCTAAAATTTTTATAAGCTTTTATGTATCAGCTGTGAGGACTGAGTAATACACTAAAAGAATCAATATAAAAGTATTTTGGAAGATATACTTATCATATACTAAGCAATAAGACAAACACAAATATTTCTACAGTTCCAGTAATGCCTAGGCAAATAAAGTCAGTCTGCTACAATAAGTCATTTTTTTGCCTCATAGTGACTTCAACATGTATTAGTTAAAACCAAACCCTTAGTAATAGGATAAGACAGCCTAGTCCACTGAATGCACTTTAAAACTTAAAAACATCGAATTATCCCAACAATTAACTAACAAATTGGAAGGTCCTGTTTTTATGTTTTATACCAATGAAGCTGGATCAGAGATGTTTATTTCATAACGTTTTTGTCTTTTTTCACCATCCACAAGTCTTGCAAACTCAAGCTACAGTATCAGAAAGCCGAATTAATTTTTTCACACATTCCCAGAGTAATATGTTTTGTCTCAAAGAAACTTTAATTTTGGTGATAACTACACAATACACTAACTTGCAGTATGTTTGCACAGGTGTAACTGATTGCAGTTTAAGCAAACAGTTTTGCTGATAACGGTACAAGGGAAAGAAAAGCTAATCACTGTTTCTTTGCTAAGGTGTCTGTAGTGTTAGGATGAAACTGTAACACCAATTTACAATAATAATGAATGCTAGTAGTTATAGCAAACAGTTTTGCAAAGCAATGCCCAACTTTTACAGAACTAAAGCTTACATCTGCCACAGTGCATCTGCATGCGTGTGTGTAAAAAAACTACTGAATAAAACTTCGCTTAGGTAATATCCACCAACTCTCAATATCTGTGGTAAAAGTCTGTGTAAGTAACTTTGTAGAATATTCAATTTATAAACAGAATTTCCAAAGTAATTTCTCAAGCAGTTATCTCATTACAAGCAAAATATCCAGTTAATGTATAGGTTAGTGTATGCCGCACTTAATTCATAGTGTCTGTGGTAAAGGCAAAATGTGATTAAACAACATGGTGTTCAGGTATTACACATTCTGTTTGATTTTTTAGTATTTCACAGAACTTCTAGTTCCTAGATACTCACCTTTTTGAATCATGTAGTGCAAAATTTGTTCAATTAATGATGTCACATAGTTGACATCTTGTAAAACAGGCAAATACGTATTCTCAGATGAAAATACCTCAAGCATTCTCATAGGAAGTGCAACATTCAGACTGTCATCATTGCAATTTTGCAATAGCCTATAACGATATTAGATCAAAATTATTTAACAAGATATTTCTCTTAATTCACAGGCATATGCACACTGATTTAAAATAAAACTACAAAAAACCCTTTTCACATTCACCTTAAAATAACTTATTTCTACTTGGTTTCCAAGTGTTCTCAGTAGTTCAGCTACATCTTATTGCTGGCACCTTTGTAATAGTAATTCCTGATTTTAGGGTTTCTATGAATATGGCACACTCTCTTTAAATTCTACTGAATTCTTGCTTTCAATGACTTGACAGTTTGGAGACCTAGTGCATAAACTAGAACAGAAGCAAAGAATAATACATGTTTTTCAGACATGTATTACTACCCATATTAAAAATGGAAGTCATGAAAAGCTCCAGAGCAATATGGTCTGGGAACAAGCACTGGGCAACGTCATATGTTTAACTAAAACAGTATGTCCTTGATTATAAACTGAAATATTAAAAATACATCCATCCCCATACTTCTAGCAAATTACTTATGAAACATCTAGCAGTAACCACAGAAACTGTGAAGACTAAGAGCCTGTTTAGAATTAAAAGGATTTGTTAATAAGAGATGTATATAGGCATAGCTGCCCTAACAATGTACTCTCTTCCCCAGCCATTCGGAACGACGGGACCTATCAGCAAAAATTCTGACACCATAGCTAAGACACAGAATCATAGACTCTTTGGGTTGGAAGGGACCTTTTAAGGTCGCCTAGTCCAACACCCCTGCAGTGAGCAGAGACATCTTCAACTACAACAGGTTGCTCAGAGCCTCGTCCAGCCTGACCTGGAATGTTTCCAGGGATGGGGCATCTACCATCTCTCTGGGCAACCTGTGCCAGGGTTTCACCACCCTCATTGCAAATTACATTTACATTTCACTAAATAGAAAAAAAGATACTCTGACAAGAAGACCTTTTTTACAGATGTAGCTGCAACCAAACTACAATTTTTTGCTATAATACACAGTCACCTTTTTTTCCATAGCTTGAAAAGCTACAGCTTCTCATGAATCTGAACTTGTCCCAAGGAAATGCATTTTTGGCTACCTGTCCCACTGCTCACTCTCTGGGCTTTTGCAGAAAATGGAAGTAGCTTAGAAAGCAAGTATAGACACCCAACATCATGCTGGCAAGGTAAAGTTAAGACAAGCTTCTTTCTCCATTCTCCCTATACGTACAGGCAGGGACAGCTCTTCCACTCCTTTTGTTTTCCCACATCACCCAGACAGGAAGGGACCGTGGGAATACTAACAGAGCTGCATTTACAAAACCAGTTTCAACTGTAGTGAAAATGTACAATTCAATCCAGTGACACCACAGCTGTGTTCCACTGTACATGGACTTTGAAGCCCACCAGTCAAGTCTTCTTTAGTTATCTGGTGTTACTGTTTATTATACATGCAGTATACATAATTAGAAGAACACAAGGTTCAGTGACTTAACGAAATAATTTTCTATAAAAGCCTCAACATTGAAAGGAAAAAAAATACTTTAAATCTCTGGAGAGTATAACTGATTCCTATTTATTGATAAGAGCAAATATATTGTTTTCTAAACTAGGCTTTAGCCACCAGCTATTCAAGTCACCTTGATAGATTTACCTTCCTGTGATCCTCCCAGGATCCTCCCACTACAAATAATAAATGTACTGCTGAAACCAGTAATGTAACTGCTTAACATGCCTTAAATTCAAAGTAAAGTGTGAGGAAAGGCATCTTAAATAATAGTAGTTTTAAAACAAAATATAGCTAAAGCATATCCTTGGAACACTAGTCTAACTCGGATAATACTTTCTAATCACTATCAGTTCACAAGGAAACATTCTGGTTTCCACAAATATTGCTAACAATATTGCTATATGCACAGTTAAGAACATACTTAAGCCTATCCCTATGCAGGGCATCCCTTAAGCACATGTTGAACTTGGAAGTCAATGGAGCTTAAGAAGCTCCTTCTTACATAGGGACAAGTATCCCACACCATGGCCTACATATATATTTAACATAAACAGTCCTCTCTATAAAATAAATTTACATTTAGTACTTCACCTGCTGCAAAAAGAAAAAAAACAAGTGCACAACATAATTTCTGACCACTTTTTAGATGGCAGCATATAGAAAAAGTAATTTACCTGCAACACAGCCCCAACAGTCGTTTTATTTGGAATAAGCACGTAAGTCTGTCTGGACCATCCAATTGCTTAACAAACTGAGAACTCTGTTTAATTAAGTTTTGACACATCCATACCTAGGAAAAGATATGCACAAGTTATATGTTTGTAACAACAAGTTGTATCATTTATTGCAACACAGACAGTAATATTACAATCCTGGTGTGGATGCCTTTGGAGGACAAAGGTTTGGACAAAACACAATGACAATCATGTCCAGCTGAGAAAAAAAAAAAAATTGCTATACAATAAACTACACGACTGTTAGTACTAAACTTTCAAGTTAAGACGGAATTACACTTACAAATAACTTTATTCTTGCAACAAATTTATATGTTAATTTTTTGTTTTTCAATAGCCATACTTCTTTAATGTCCATTACTAATACCCATTATGAATCATGCTTACTTGTACATTTGGGAGGTTTGCAGTGACTTTGCAATTGATATGCCAGTGCCATTGA
>NW_010538431.1:0-10642 GCF_000687285.1 Phaethon lepturus
GCAACAACTCAAAACATCAGCACCTTATCAACATTTTCTCATCCCAAATCCAAAACATAGCCTCACACTAGCTTCTATGAAGAAAATTAACTCTACCCTCGCTGAAACCCGGACAGCTTGCTTGATCGCAGCACATGTTTCACATTCATGAATAATTTGTGCAATAGCTTCCATGGTCAAGTCCACCCCTTGATCCTGAGCCCATCTATATGTTGCATCTCTTCCCTGATGGCCTGAGGTGTCATGGGCCCACCAAGCTATAAATAATTCACCCTTATGTTGCCAGTCCAGATCCACCTGAGCCACTTCAATCTTAGCAGCCTGATCCACCTGATGGTTGTTTTGATGTTCTTCGGTGGCCCGACTCTTGGGTACGTCAGCATCTACATGGCGTACTTTTATGACCAGATTCTCTAGTCGGGCAGCAATATCTTGCCACAATTCAGCAGCCCAGATGGGCTTGCCTCTGCGTTGCCAGTTGCTCTGCTTCCATTGCTGTAGCCACCCCCATAGAGCATTTGCCACCATCCATGAGTCAGTATAGAGATAGAGTATTGGCCATTTTTCTCATTCAGCAATATCTAAAGGCAGCTGGATGGCTTTCACCTCTGCAAACTGACTTGATTCACCTTGTCCTTCAGCAACTTCTACAACTCGTTGTATAGGGCTCCATAGAGCAGCTTTCCACCTTCGATGTTTGCCTACAATACAACAGGACCCATCAGTAAACAGGGCATATTGTCTTTCATTTTCTGGCAGTCCATTATATGGTGGAGCCTTTTCAGCACACACCACCCCCTCTTCTGGTGATATTCCAAAATCTTTGCCTTCTGGCCAGTCCATGATCACTTCCAAGATTCCCGGGCGATTAAGGATTCCTATTCGAGCCCGCTGTGTAATAAGCGTGACCCACAGGGTCAAAGGGACCCTCCCTTTGAACATCCAGACCAGCACCGGCAGTCAGGGTGCCAGGAGGAGCTGTGCTTCAATACCAATCACTTCTGAGGCAGCTCGAACTCCTTCATATGCTGTCAATATTTCTTTTTCAGTTGGAGTATAGCAGGACTCAGATCCCCTATATCCTCGACTCCAAAACCCTAGAGGTCGACCTCGAGTCTCTCCTAGTGCCGTCTGCCAGAGACTCCAGATAGGGCCATTCTCCCCGGCTGCTGTGTAGAGCACCTTTTTAACATGTCCTGACACACCCTGAAAACAAAGTAAGGATTAGTCCCTGGTAGCTTGAACTAACCGTAGATATTGGCGATCCACGCACCCGTGGTTCTTGAAATCAGGAGACCAAGACAAGAAATTACAATTGCCGTGATAAGCACAGGAGCATGTTTTCCTTGTTCATGTGCCAACATCTGTTTTGGCCAGCTGTGAGCAAGCCTTGTATACCCAGCTGCCGAAAACACATCTGGAAGAGCAGCAGTGTGCACACAAATGTATTTGGGTTGTTCTGTTTCAAAATGTTCATGCCAGCAGTAGAAACTCATATAAAAATCTCCAGAAATTACCAGGAATCCATTCAGATCAGGCTCTATTTTATAATAATTATGTAAGCACTGTATGTTACTCCTTTCTTTTCCCAAAGAATGATAAAAATAGCCCAAAATTTAATGTTGTGACCCTTCACACAGGGCCCAGGTAGAGAAGAAACTTTTGTTTGAACACACGGAAAGCTGGTTAATAATTCTTTGAATAGGAAAGGAAAGGTTTGTGTGGGTTTTGTCTGTTGCTGGAGTTTCCATGGTTAAACAATTTGTGTTTAACAAGCCTACAACAAGTTTCTGTTCCCAGATAAATCAGTAACAGCTGCCATACTCAGCAAACAACATCCAACACAGCAGGATACAACAATGACTGTGCAACACTGTCTTATAATAGGGCTTCAACAGATGATAGGGCATAGCCTTTTGAGGAGAAAAAAAAAAGCAGTAACTCCACCCATTGTCCCTGTCTTCTATGTGTTTTGCCAGACTGTCAGTCAGAAGAGGGGGAGGGAAAGCATCCTTGAAAGCTCTGTATATACTAGAGTGAGTCCCCATATGTGCATCCTTTTAAAGGTACAGTGTGATAGGAAAAAGTGCAAGTCTCCAATACACTGAAGATAGATAGAACTAATGTGAAAGAGTACTGTGCTCAATAAAGTGGAAGAAATGCTGTCATATATGTGTCTCTGTTTGTCTCTGTATTATTTCCACCTAACTTACTCCATTTTATCCAGGAGCCCTTTTCACCTGCTCCAGGAAAACATCACCTGAGAAAACACTGAAGTGCATGCATCACCTCAGTAGGGGCTGGCAGGGATTTTTCATTCTGTCTTTTCCTACTCATTTGCAATGAGAAGTTGTCTTGAATGTTCGATAAAGTGGGCATGCTGCTTGTAACAGATCTTCTGACTAATTCTCTTTGTAATCTCAGCCTTCAGGGATGTCCAGCTCCATAACACTACTCTTTCCAGATTTTACTGTCAGGGCACAGTGGTAGGCATTTAATTCCACTAAACTGCAAGATGTACAGTGCTTTACTTATTTCCTTTCTCTGTGCTCATTTACCCAGCGGTTGTTCACCCTCTAACTCACTGTCAGAGGCTAAAGCCAAGCTTGACGTGTCTTCCTGCCCCCTGAGACAAAGAAAAGTGTGAAATCAGAAGACAAATAAACTAATGAAAAAAAAAAATGGATTAAGAACTTACCTGGGGTATTTTTCTGTCAGGTTGTATGATATAAGGTTAAATGCAAAACCTAGAAGCAGCTGCTTCTACGTTTTGTCCTACCCAAGTCTCCTGTGAAAACTGCTCACTGAACTGATTTCTCAAGAAGATAAATATATTTAGAATAAGGATTCTGTGCTAGAAAATTCTGACATTATTGAATATACCAAATCATGAAATAACACTTCATCTTCCCTGAGTGAATGGCTTATAAACTGAATAAAATAACTATGCCCATGTACTGCAGAGAAAATTTAAAGAAATTTGACTGTAGTTGGAAATGATGGAGGATAAGAAGGAAAGAGGTACTCTAAGAAGGGGGAAAAATGTATTGTGTTACAAGGCTTGTTTCTTTGCTTGCTCCTAATAACTTTGTCTTCAACAGTGGAGCAGGGGAAATCTTTTATGCTATGAATACCATAACCATTAGGCCTCCAGTCAGGATTGGGTGGCTTGAGGCCACTTGACATTAACAGAATGTGTATTTAGAATATTACAACTTAAGTTCTCACCCCTCCACATTTTCCTCACATGTAAGACTATTTATTATCAGCTTCTGGAATTCCACAGACTTAAATGGGGCTTCTCACGTGTGTAAAGGTTGATGGTATAACTCCCTCATTAAGCTACCTTCAAGCAGAAAAGTCTCTTACTTTATTTCTTAGAAAGTTCAAGAATAAAGCTTACAATAAAAGTATGATAAAAGAGAATAAAATAATTGTTATTCAGTCTTTAGAATGAAAAACAAATACTCTATTTTTTCTGAAGTTTAAGCTGGTGCTGACTCTTGGACAAAGAGCTTCAAGCTGTGACAATGTGGAACAGGGAATAAATGCAGAGCAACTTGCCAGCTACTCTTGTCTCTTGGCACACTGAGAGAGTTACTCCCCAGCTACTGCAGTTCCTTTGCTCATTGGCTGAAACACCACTGTGGTAGAATGAATAGGCATTCTACAGAAGAAACCATGTACTTTGGACTTATTTCTTGATTTAGGGAACAAGTTACATTAAGGGGTAAATATCTGAAGCAAAATTAAGATATTGCATGGGTTTGCTCATTGCTCTATTTTGCTTTTGCTTCTGGGGTTTCTTTTGTAGCTGCTCTAATTTCTTCTACTTTTACATTTTTTATTAATTTCAATTAAGACCTCCATAGGCTCAAAAGCTAATAAACTTTTTTATTATTGTTTTTAAAAAAGCAGGCCTACACTATCTTTCCTATTGCCTCTAGACTGTTGCAAAGGAATATAGGAACATGATTTTTCAAGAAAGAAGAGAAACTGCAGCTACTTCAGTAACTGAGTGGTGGCATTTTTTTAACCTAATGATTAAACACCAGTGGTGATCTGATATGAACTGGCTTCAGGGAAGGGATGCTGAACCAGTAACCAAAAAAGAGATGCTTGCTTCTAACAACAAACATTTTGACATCATATCACAATGATCAGGAAAGAGATTGTGGTTGAGATCGATGTCTCACCCTCTTTAAGAATTTCGTCCCTGCCAGGGTGGAAGGGGGAATGTCCTCTCATTAGCTGGCTGCCTCACATAATTGTTTCCAAGGCCTGAGCAGCCAATCCAATCCAATCCAATCCAATCCAATCCAATCCAATCCAATCCAGACTGTTCCAAAAGCAAGTAAAATGAAATTTTCCTCATCTTAGCAAAGGCACAGCAATGTGTAGAGCTTTTGTGTCAAAGCTGGTGGGAGTAACCAGCCTCTTATAGAGTGAGTGGGGGAAGGTATGAAAGGAGGATGAACGGGACTAAACACACAGAAATACCATATATTAAATGTTTTACAATGTCTTTTGTAGCTTCACAGTCACATGAATTCAGTTTTAATCAAAGTTTATATAGAAAATTAAGGATAAATGTAAACTTCTCTAGCATTTCTTCGTTCCACTAGAACAAGGTCTGGATTTCCTCACACTCGGGTCTTTTAACACGTAAAAATGAAAGATACATTTTCTTCCCACGTGTCCATAAAATCTCATTCTCAGAAGAAACATTTATGCATATTTACTAAATAGTGAAAGAATAGAAGGCAGATTTATGTGAAAAGTCTAAACCAATACCTGAATGATGGAAACAGTGTAGTCTAAAGGTAAATTCTAGCCTTATTGGAATCCTCTTATACCAAGAGGAGTATATGCTTGTAGACACATTCAGTATAACCAAAGAAATAAAAAAACATTGTTTCTGTTTACTCTCAAGATCTATGACCTGAATACTCATCTGACATACAGCATTTCAAGTCTTCTCCAAGACGTGAAGTTAGTTATAACCTGCCAGACAAATCTGAAGCCAGCATGCTCTGAACATTAGGGGAAATTTATTTTATTAAATAAGTGGTGCATATATCGATAAAGATATTCAGATATTCACATATCAATAAATTAAGTAAGAAGCATTGCAGAAGGTTGAAGAAGAAAACAGATTGCAACAAAGGGACCTTGTCAGGGATCACATTAAATAACTGAAGAACAGACATGAGTGACTGAAAAGAACAGCAGAGGGGATAGGAAGCTTGTAGAGAGTTTGTGAGGCTGGCTAGGAGTGCATCGGTGAAATTCATAGACACCTTTATCCACTAATGGAACTGACAGAAGCTGACAATTATGACAACTTTAACGAACCTGTCTTATCTATTTTAAGACACCTTGTATGAAGAATTCAGAGAGAAAGAAAAAAAAGATTATTCTTTGGTTGGTTAAAATACCATAATTTCAAGGGATTCCCTTTCTATTCCCTCTGCATGGAAAATATACAAAAGCACCATAACTGCAGAGCACTTAAATAAGTCATTTAAAATGGATCCTACACAGCGAGAGAAAAAAAAAGTCCACCTCACCTTAAAGTAATTTTTTTAACAAAAAAGAAAGAGGATTATTTTCTGTTATCTTCCATACTTTAGAGGTCCAAGAAAGCCTGTAGATTCACTTTAGAAAGCTTGTAGGTTTACTTTATATGGCTGCTTTGCCTTGAGATTAGCCCAAATGTGATGTCTTCTTGATGTTTACAGATGCCCAGGGGTCTAAGACATCTCATTTTTCCCCTTTCCAGTTTGTTCTGAAAACATGCTGTATTGACCTCATGCCTTTTTCTTATGCTATTTTGTGCTGTTTCATCTATCTCCAAGATCATTGCCATTATTGTATTTATTGAAGGAAACTTTCATTGGGGTTGCAGTGGATGTAACTATATTTCCTTGACAGCATTCCTGTTAGTAACCCTGTGGTTAACATTAACATACACTGAAGTAATTTTTGGACAAAGGCAAGATGTAATGCATCTTTCACTGAAGCCAACAAAGTCAGACTCAGTTTTCTTTAAAATAAGGGTTTCTGATGCTTTCCTATTTTAGTAAAAAATTCCATGGCATAATGACTGTGTTGAAAATAGATTTTACTCATACTATAAGAACGAAAACCAGTCAACTAACACAATGAAATGTTATTCAAGTATTGTTTCTCTCCTCATGTTGTAGCTTGTTAATTTTGACAGGCGCACAATGAAATATAATAGAAGCTGAAAAGGTCTTTGTCTGTATTCTTTTGGCCCTTTTACAACTGATGTATAGTTGGCAGGTCAATATGGATACACACATAAAATGGTCCAAGTTTCAGCTGAGGTCAGTGATCAGTAGTCAGTGGGAGTGAAGTTTTCCTTCAGGTTTCATCTTAGCATCTAATTTTTTTTGGAGCTGCTTGCCAACGTTTAAAAGCATTTCTCTACCTGCATCCAAATATGGTTTGGCATTAAAAAGTGCAGTTTAGGAGCCAGCCTACAAAACGATGAAGTCAAACTCATAATGTACAGTCAGACTATTTATTATCCAGGTTTTGGAAGTAGTTACTCACTTGCATTATTGTTCTGCTTAGTACAGGCCTTGAGGTCATACATCATTAACTTCTTATCTTCTGTTTATGTTTTTGTTCATGTGTGTGTTTGCTAAATCATGGAAGAAGACTATTTCAATTCTAGAGATTTACTGAATAGGTGTTAGAATGTGGACATTCTTGAACCTATCAAAACCAGTAGTATTATTGTAATCAGAGTTGACAATCAATATTCCTCAAATACATCATAGAGGCTAACATCTGAATTTTGTGGCCTTTGTTCTGTCAACTTCTTTCATGAAGTGACATCTCTGTCATATGAAAAAAAATCCCTACCCAACATTTAATAATTTTGTTGTATTTCCCTGATGACTTATTTTTTAACTAAATTTTATTTAAAATAAATGTTATTTTTTAAAAACTAATTTTCAGCAATATTTAATGCTAAGAGGAACTGATAAACCTAGGGTACAAATGTCAGATATGAAGTACAGGAGAACAGAGTAAGGAAACCTACCCCACAACATTTATCCTGGGACTATTACATTATGGTGACATCACGAGGCAGTTCTTTGATCAGGAACATTAAAGATGAGGTTCTCAGATCTTTTCTGCAGATAAAGCAGAACACATATAAATGGAAAATTGAACCTTTTGCTGGCTTTATACATTCTAAAAATGTTCTGCATCTGCAAAGAATTAAGAAAGTAAATGGACAAACATAAACTGGAGAAAGCAAACTAAATTCAGAAAACACATTGACAGTTTTGCATATTGTCACCCAAAAATTCATCAATATTTGAAATTTTTCCGAAGTTCACAGCTGAAATTTAAAATTTAGAAAATATTTCCACTTGCTCCGACAATGAATATTACACACAATGTAACATTCATCTCAGCTGATAATGTGCTTTATAGCACATTTTATGGACCATCGTAATTCTCTGTTTTTAATTCCTAATTACCGCTTGTCAGAAGGAAAAACTGAGGAACAGAGCTTGAGCCTGTTTTTTAAAATTAGGAGTAAGGACCCTCTTTAATGCAGTGATCTTTGGAACAGACTGTGATCTGCAAGTGTCTCTAATTTCTTAACTCATTCAGGTGTGTAATTTCATTAAAATTAATGAGAATTAGGTATGTGTTTTCTTGCCTTAATTGCCTTATTTCTATAAATAAACACTGGATATGGTGATGTAATCTGATCAAGGATTTCAGTTCTCAAATACCTGACTGTCAGTGCTTTGTTCAAGCCACTGTTTCTACTACAGGGCTGTACAAGTCTGCCTTTATGCTGTTCTGGCTGACTTAAAAATCGCATCACTTTTCTTTGTGAACTACTTTGAAGGTTTCAAGTGACAAATAACAGGGAATTTAATCCTCTCTTTTTCCAAAAAATTTGTAAATCAGAACCATCAAAACCTATATGCAGTGAGAGAGTACAGCCTGTGGATTGAAGAACTTTATGGTTCACCACATCTCCGAAGTACTTTGAGCTTACATTACTTAGATTTTATTTCATCACTTCTCTTGTATTCTCTACAGCCTGTTTTTCTGAAGAGTGAAGCAGCAAATACAGATATACAGACTAGCACCTGATAAGACCATTTGTTAAGTAAAATTCTCATTTTCATTACAATCTTGCAGCTTCCTATCATTATGTCTAAGTTTATCAAAGACAACTACAGGTCCCCAGTGAAGTGCCAGAGATCTGTTTGGCAGCACAGATGAAGTCCATATTAATATACACAAAGACTAGTTTTGCATCCTTTGAAATAATTATTTTCACTGCAGTGAATGGTAGCAAAATCAGGTTTTTAAAAAGGGCAAGCAGTGATTTCTTTGGTGACTTACTGTTCGCTTAATGGCTCCTTAAAAATGGTAAGTTTTTCACACTGCAGAAATTAGCCTGCCCTTGTACCTGTGAAATAGTATTACAGCATTGGAAAATGTCCTGAAATGTTGCCCCTGTTGCAAAACACGGTGGGTATCTGCATATCACCACACAGGGGTTACCCTGAGTCTCTGCCCGTGATCTGAATTAGGCAATGAGCAGACAGCAAGTGGATGTGCATTGCCAGTGTATGGACTGGCATATGTATACTATGTACATGATACATAGTCCGTGTGCAAGGCATCCAGGTTGGCAGGAGGTGATGGGGAGAGGAAGTACATTTTGCTCCTTGTATAGGCAAAGCTGCTCCAGTTTTGCATCTGCTACTGAATCCCTTAACTTGAACACCACAGGAGAAGAATGCACTCTTAGATCTAAGAAAACAAAAGCTCTGTCTCTGCTTCCAGAGGGCTGGGTTTGCTCCCCATTGGTGTGCAGGATCAATCAACACAGATTCATAGCCCAGGATTGTATTTTACTATGCCTTAAGCTCCTCCTGACAGCAGGAGGTAACATTAACAACCCATTTCCCATTCCCCTTCTAGCTCAACTTTAAATCATTATCAAGTCTTCCTGGTGTTTTGTTTTTGTTTGTGTTTTTTTGGTTGTTTGTTTGGAGTGTTGTTTGGTTGGTTGGTTTTTAAGAGCAGAAGTGAGTATGTACAACAACCAGTTTGAAATAACAAAAATCTCTTAGTTAAAATTAGAGTTTACAATACCATTGCAGACCACAGATTCAACTAATGTAAAGCTGTGCTATTTGTAAACACCTTCTCATTGCCTGGGAAAATGGAACAGAAATGCCAGACTGCGGAGGGCTGGAGGAAGCGCGTTATCTGCATGTACTTCATCCTGTCACCTCTGAGAAATGGAGCCAGCTGAAGTGAGTGTAAATATCTATCCATACCAGCTGAAGAGCCCTCAGAGCTGCCCCGTGTTTGATTGTCCTTACCCCAGTGCCATTACTCCCTGCCTTCTAGAGAAACTGGAGTTGGAGGTCTGGCAACTCTCTGGAAGTGAAGTTGTGCATTGGGGTTACTGAAAAGATTGGACTCAGTAAGTGAACATGCTGATGTCACATTTTATGTGACTAAATCTGCTTTCTGCAGCCACTCCTATTTGGAAACCTAGGCCTTTACACAACAGCACATGCTGCACACTTCCTGGAGGGCCATTTCTCTGGCCTTGAGCAACAAGTCACCACTCATTAGCAGCTGTGATCAAACTCTGAGTGAGTCAGACATCATCACAGATCTATCTTAAAGCCTTGTTTAGAGTTTAAGAACAGACTAAATATCGATATATGAAAAGTATTTAAGGGTATTAACCTCTGCCCCAAAATGCTTCACTAAGATTTTGACTCTTAAAAGTGCCTCTTTTGTAAATGCACCTTCAGTGATTTGGAAAACATTACGGTCTATTTAACTCATGCATTAATTCCCATGAAGGAATATGCACTGTCTACTGTTGCAGTCTCTGTATTTGCTCTCTCTGATGTAGTAGCAGCTGGATCAAACCCATACTTTGTTTCATGAAGGAAGTGGAATTGATTCATTGTTGAAAAGTGTTTTCTTCTGTAATTTCACTAAGGAAGAACATTGCTTGGCTGTTTTCATGGTTTCTTCTACCAGAACTGACAAACTGAGGAATGTTTAAAACATCCATGTATTCTAAAGATCTTTTTTATACATTGTGCATTATGTTTCAACAATTCTGAATCTGTAGCTACATGTCAAGGTACTAATCACCTGAGTTATCAAAACAAATGACTGATCTGCTAAGACAGCTAATATTACTTGTAAGCTGCTCCATGGTGTAAAAAATTGAGAGCTTTTCAAATAGCACAATCATTGTTAATTAGATAGGAACTTGTAAGACTTCAATCTACCGGACATCTGTTGGAAGTATAACACGGCAAAGAGGAAACAATCTGGGAGGTTCCTGGAGTGTGTGGAGGATAACTTCCTGACACAGCTGGTGAGTGAACCCACCAGGGGAGGTGCCTTGCTGGATCTGCTGTTTACAAACAGAGAAGGACTGGTGAGAGATGTGGTGCTCGGAGGCCGTCTTGGGCTTAGTGATCACGACATGATAGAATTCTCAGTTGTGAGCAAAGTAAGGAGAGGGGTCAGCAAAACTGCCACCATCGACTTCCGGAGGGGAGACTTTGGCCTATTCAGGTCACTGGTTGAG
>NW_010538432.1:0-325 GCF_000687285.1 Phaethon lepturus
GCCCCGAGCTGCGCGCGGCGGCCGCCTTTGCTGAGAAGGGAGGGAGGGTAACAGGTTTTGAAATGGCTGAGGAGGGGTCGTGTTCCCGCCCCCCCGCCGCCCTCCCGGGAGAGCTTGCGCTGGTGATCTCACTCCAGCACGGGTGATCTCACTTCTCCGGGCACGGAGGCTGAGGGGGTAATGTGTTTTGGGGGTAGTGTGTTTTTGGGGTAGCGCGTTTGGGTCCAGGCCTGCCCTGGGCGTGGGTGGGGGCTCGCGTTCGTTAACAGGGCGCCGCAGGGGCGTTGCTTGCGATAGCCCGAGAGGCAGGGGGGGGCAGGGGGGA
>NW_010538432.1:647-11890 GCF_000687285.1 Phaethon lepturus
AAAAGCCAAAGTGACAAATTATTACAGAGCAGATGCGGGCAATGTTTCATTTGTGCATGGTCTTGGTAGCATCACTTTAGGACCCTGTTGAGATAAGTATGTCCAAATCAGCTGCTTAAGTTTGCAAAAGATTTCACAGTAGCCCCCTCATACTCTTCTGTCTTCCCCTGTCCCATTGAAGAGGGGAAATCCTTCAAACTGCAAGCTTCCTGCTTTGCTGCTTTGAGATCTGTGAACTTTCTGCTTATTATCATGAAAGAGGAAATTCTCAACTTGGCTGTGACAGAGAGAATAAAAGCACAGACACTGGAGTGAAATAAGATCTACAGAGTAGCTTATTTTCTCCATATGTTTATCCTCAGCAGAACCATGAAAAATGGTAAATGGTCCAATGTGTTTTCTATTTAAAAGAAATAAAAAATTAACATGTATATTTGAGAAGGTGGCTGTGCGATGATGTTCTACATGTTTCCATTTAACAATCAGATTTTACCTATTGTAAAAAATACCTGTCCTAGGGGAATGTTCTTCAA
The DNA here is from genome assembly GCF_000687285.1 of Phaethon lepturus. NCBI lineage: Eukaryota > Metazoa > Chordata > Aves > Phaethontiformes > Phaethontidae > Phaethon > Phaethon lepturus. The sequence goes on from NW_010538432.1 coordinate 1,181, forward strand.
TATTCTATCTTAAGCCCCAAATTTGGTGTATGTCAGAGTCTTAGGTCATTTCAGCAAATTTAAAGAATTTATAATATCTTTAATTTTGGACTCTTCAGATTAGGTGAGATAGATAACAGGTATTGGTGTTCAAGCAGTAAGTGCTCTGCTTGTTCTGAAGAGCAAACTCTGTATTTCAAGTATTGAATTCAGTAATATGTCTTTTTGCAGTGTGGATCAAGATAATCCGAATAAATCATATTGAGAAAGCGAGGGGGGATGAAGTTAAATACCTGGTTCTACATCAATTTTTTGCATTCATTAATGGTGACTATTCAGATATGTAAATCCTTCACAGGGAAATGTCATGCATTTTAACTGTACCTCAGCCTTGGTTTGAGGGAACAACTTCCGTGGGTTCCATGACCTGCCTGCTAGGACTGCTGTTGAGAGCAGCTCTGGTGGTGGATTTTACGAGGGGGACAACTCTGGACTAGGGCCAGTATGGAGACCATCATGTTTATTTTACATAAGCCATCAAAACCATCATTGTACTTGTTCCTATGGTTACTTCTTAATCTGGAGACTAGATCCTTTCATTTAGGTGTCCTAGGTTTATGGTTCCCTTTCTTAAAACCATTTTCCTAGGACCAGCTTTTCTGAGATACAAACACTATCCCAGCTTACTTTGTTTCAGACCATGAGCAGGTCTTGGGGCACGCAGCCTCAGTTCTTCTTGGATGGAAGTGAACTGGAAGGTTTTCTGTAGGAACACATCCAGCTGCTAATGAGTGTACAGTTCCTGGGACTAGACGAGAGCTAGTCTGAAGAGACCCCCCCTCGCAACAGTGTGGAGTCCGAGCGCCGACTATTTCTGTATCCAAACCGTACCCTATTTTGCAGGACTTCTTGTTAAAGTAGAGGCAGCCCGAGGGGTTGACGTTCCAATAAAAGTTAAGAGTTAAGCTTCCAGGTCTCCTCAACACCATCAGTAGAGCTTGTTGTGGTAGAAACCGTGTTTCCTTTATGATTGAAAAGCTGAAGCCATTTATAGTCTTTCTGATGGTTGGCACAGAGTACCTGCAGTTTTCACTGAAGTTAATAGGAACAGGAGTATTCACTTAGATAAGTGAAAAAACCCTGTGGTTTCAGGTTTGGAGCCCATTTCTTTTGCAGGGAGTGTTGTCTTTCATGATGTGTACGGTTCATGTGCAAAAGTACATTAGCACTTGTGTAGTGGTGGGCAAGAGAGCTGACTTTTCACTCATTTGGACTTAAATGTTTATTTTGTGTACATACCCTGTTGAGGAGGCAGTTAAATTAAGGAACAGAAAAATTCAGTCAATTTTCTTCAGTTGCTTGTTATTGCCTAGGAAAGGGACAGTATATAAGTGGGATTTATGTGGAAGCGTAACATACATCATGCCTCAGCTAAGTCATTTTCTGAGTACTTCATGAGGTCTTGTGAAGTGAATTGCTAATGTCTACAACCCCTTTGGCTGAGGCAAAACTATGCTGTTGCAAGGGGCAGTATATAATATAAATGGGCATGGAAGTGAAGCGTAAGCTGGATTTATCCTAGTGGTGGGAGGAGGAGACCCCTGTTGCTGATGCACTCATGTTGGCTTTGCCTGGTAGAGCTTGTGGCTGGCTGGAGAATGAAGAGGTTATAAGGAGGAAGTGACTTTGCTGGTGCGTGTGAACATGGGAAATGCTTTGCTGGTTTCCCTGTGCTGGAAACATGTCTATTATGTGTTAGGTTTATTTAGGATCTTCAGTTTGTATTAATTAAAGAGCGTCTCACTGGGGACAAATTTCTGGTTGGTTATTTAAAGTATTTTTGTTCCCCTAGTCCTCTGTGATTCTTCATCCTCTGGTTATCAGTGTAGTGAGAAGCAGCTTGGTTTGTGTATTCTGTCAAAAGTCTACAAGGCTCTGAAGTGCAAAGCAGAAGATTTAATATATTCATTATTTTATTAGATAGATGTAGCCGAGTAGTCATTCCCATGTGAGTTTGTTCACCTCTTCTTTTTGGCTTTACGCTGTGTAAATACAGTATATTGTTTTTAATCTCCACTCATCACAGATCAAATCTGAGTGGAAAGGTCTGGTTGTATTAATATTATTCTTTCAGATCTCCTGAATCTTCCAGTAATAAACTAGAGTAGCCGAGTACGTTGAAACATCAGTAATACTGAGCAATAACAATTTTGGGCCCATCTGAGTGAGGCATGTAAACATACATGAGGTGAATAAACTTAAGAAGTCGCCCAGTAGTCACAGTAATGTTGGAGGGAGGAGGCATGCAGAGGAAATACGAAGAAAGGCTCATGCTTTTCCTTCAAACATGCCATTATAGCATTTGGAGTGTCATTGCAATTCCAGAGTTTTTGTTCTTGTTAGCGTTTAGCATTTCTTAAAAGCAATTAACCTAGTGATGGAAGAATTTACCTAAGGCACTAAAATACTTTTGAAAACTTTATCTCCAAATGGAGTTTATTATGAGCTACCATACGAAGTTTTGGTCACAAACTATTGATAGTTTACTGGCTAAATGAGCAGTTGGGATTTTTCTGCTGGTGGATGATCTCTCTGGTGACCATATCATCTTCCTATGGCAAAATCTTTGTTTTCCAAGGAAAGAGAAGCTGCACTTGGAAGGACAGAGGAGAATCTTTTCACCAAAATGCACTTTCTGGAGGGGAGAAAAAGCAACAATTTGTGAATTTTTACCCTGCCTAAAATAATTATATGCCATCCAACTGTGTAACTGAATAATGAATATTACCTTTAAGTGTTCATGGTAAAGATACTTTTTAAAAAAAATGTTTTGACTTTATCAATATGTACCATATCTATTTCATTCTTTACAGCAAATGACAAAACATGTATATTTAATGTGCTCTGTGTAAATGTAATGAAAATTTCCTGTTTGGCTCTGTAAGCACAATTAGCTAACTAGACTAAAACTAAAGAAACTTTTCAAAGATTCTTATTGGTCTCCACGATTTCATGCTGGGGAATATATTTTACTTTTTAATGAGTGTTTTAAAAAATATTTTTGTTTAAAAATTTGCTTAATGTTTTCATGTAAGGTTTCATTTACTGTATAAATCAGGATAGTCCCCTGAACCCTCAACGTACCAGTAGTAAAGAGACCTGTAAAACTGTGGGTAGAAGTTGCTGAGAAATTAAAAAGCATTTAGTAGTGAAGAGTTGCCAAAAAGCATCTGGCTTAATTTGTTGCCTTGTAACTCGGTATAAGGCTTAGATTTTATGATTGTCCTTTACACTGACTGTTTGGCCAGTGAAGGCAAACCAGGCCATGAAGAACTTTAGGATGGAGGTAAACTGCAGGGAAATAGGCTAGGTAAAATAGCAGGTAAATATAATAATTATAAAAATAATAATATATATACATATATATAAAAATCAATGTGTGTATATATATATTTGGGGAAGAAATTTTATTTTGCAACAGAAATTGGAAATGTAATGGATCTGCTACACTTGTTACTTCAGGGGAGATCCATAGAAGTAGAGTTTATTTTTCTGTGACAGCGATTGTTTTTCTGGTGCAGTTTCGTGTTCTGACAAATTTGACGTTGATGGGAATAGAAGCAGATGTTGGCACTTACGTAAGCCTTCCAAAACCCCATGGCCTCAGCTGGGGTGACTAGTTAGATCCTGAAACAGCTAGGGGGAAGAAAAAAGCTAGTTTATTATGTAGACTATAGTATGGTTTACAGAGTCTCTTCCGTGAATATATATACATTTCTGCAACTCTCAGATCTCAGTTTAATTCTGTTAGATCCTACTGTACTATCTTCTCCCCTCTCTTCTGCTTGCAGTAAAGTGAGAAAAGGGTTTGTCTTCTTTAAATGTGTGCCCTGTTAAGGGAAGCTGAATCCTTGCTTTTCAATGGGCATAAAGAGATTTTGTTCATAAGGTTTATTGCCCAGCCTTCTCAGTGGCTGTGTGACTCCTCAGGATCCGTATTTCCTTGCCACACTGAGCCTTTAGTTTCTCTTGGCTCAACAGGTATTTCTCTGGTTGCTAAGCAGACTAATTAGTTGGACAAGTCATTAATAGTAATTGAGATTTCAGGTGAACTTCAGTCAAATTCAGTATTACTAACCCTGACCAGCGATAGAGGATTTGTGTCCTGGATTGAAACTCCTCAAATGGTTACCCTAGATGATGAAATTAGGTGTTATGCCTTTCACACAGGAACCATTTTTAAATGATCTTTTATGGCTGTAGTTTGATACAATAACAATCTGTGTGTATGTGTATTTATCATAGAATCACAGAATATCGCAAGTTGGAAGGGACTCATACGGGTCATGGAGTCCAACTCCATAAATATGTTATATGTATATCTCAATTACAGTAATGATTAGAGACTTCATAATGGTTTGCATAATTGCATTTATATTTCATAAAAGGGTTTTAAATGAATGGAAGGGAAGGGTTTTAGCTGGCTGCATTTTTTGATAAGGTTATGTGATTTCCTTTCTCTTCAGGAAAAGAAAAACAACATTCTATGGCTACTTCATCATAAAAAGTCAAAAGGAAGTGCAAACACAATTACCATAGAAAGTCAATATCTTTTCCATTCACTTCCAATTTCTGCTGTTTTTAAACGTGCTTAAGTGTTACAAAAAACGTGAATGTGGTATTCTATTCTTATTTGACTTTGCTTGGCTATATCAATAGCACCACCTGTGGCCTTTGTCAGAGTAAGGGTAACTGCTTAAAAGCTTTTTATTTCTCTGTAACCCCCACGGTTGAATGCTTGCTTTATGGAATGGATTTGCAAGAAAGGTTATTCGCATCTCTACTTAGCTGAGCACAGAGTTCATATAAGGTATGCCTATGGCAAAGAGCAGAGTTTTTTCAGAAGAATTTTCAAGCATGTATCTTGTTTGGGACTGTAGGGAATTGTATTGCACTATACTCCAGACAGATGTTTCATACTTTTCAATGGATTTCCTCTTATTGCTCTCAGAAGTACTTAGACTATGTTGTGAAAAGCTGCTCTTTAAGAAGAAAGGTGGTTTGTTTAGCAGTTCAGTTCAGCAGTTTCAGTTCAGAAGTCTAATATACTGAAAGTAGAAATCTTTGTTTAATAGCATTTAAGAAACTTTTATGTTCCTAAGACTCATTGTAGAATAAGAGGTATCATGTTGAAGATCATGATATGCTTAGGGGTGTTGTACAACTTTTTGATGTATCTGTATTTATAAATACCATCATATTTGCAGTGTTCCAAGTTATTCCTTTGCTCTGCCTTACAGCTCAGTCCTAACTCGCCAGTCACATCTATTTCACAAGTTTGTAATGTGAGCTGCTAATTTAGAAGAGACTACTTGGAGGGGACCATCAATCAATACGCCCAAACTTAAGTTACTCTATGCAGCCTAATGTTGTTGAATAGTATCTTGTTTGCAGTGATTTCAAATATTTATGGAGACATATTTTTTAACCCTCTTCAGTAGTAATTTTTGTCACCATTTTAAAACACCAAGTGCTTTGAAACTGCATTCCAAGGTTGGTTTGTATTTTTTTGGTAGGCATGAAGAACAATTTTGTCAAAGATGACGAAGTCAAAGTTAGCAACAGTATTACACTATGGGAGGAACTGAGAAGTTCTTCACATTGGAAACCAAAAGGAACTGTATTTTGGCCAAAATAAACAAATCCAAACTGGCTGTAGTTGACCTAAGATACTGGTGGGGGCAACTTGCCAGTCTGTAGAAGGCTATAACCATGTGTCTGTTAAGTATTTGTCCCTGTTTAGAAGGAAATTAGGCTACCAATGAATGAAATACAGACTTGAATGAGATAATAATTTAGGTAATAATTAGAATAATTTAGGCTCTACCTTTTTATGCAAGTAACTTGAATAACTTTGTATACTTACACACTCATGCATATTCTTTTTCAGGAATTTTGTTTAACAGTTTTTGCTTTAATTCTAAACTACATGCATATTGGTTCAGTTTTCTGTTTTGGACTGAGCAGGATTATCACCATCTTTGGTGAATAGATTGTGTGCATTGGTGCGGGACTTGATAGAGCTTAGGGACAGGCTACTCAGGAGGAATATGAAGACATGCAAGAATGGAGATAGCAAAGTCAAAGCTCAGCTGGCACTGATATTAGCGATGTGAAGGGCAACAGAAAGAACGTCTGTAAGTACATTGGTAGCAAAAGGAAGACTAAATAAAATGTGTGCCTACTGCTCAGTGGGGCAGGGAGCCTTGTGAAAAGGGGACAAAGAAAAGGCTGGGGTACTCCATGCTTTTTCTTTTGGAGTTTTCACCAGTTAGGGTTTTCCTTAGGCCTGCTGAAGCTTACGTGCAGATTTTGTGAGAATGAGTCATTGCCTACAGTGGAAGAAGGCACAGTTACAAAATACTTAAGGCAATTAGGTATATACAAGTCTGAGATTAGATGGGTTTCATCTGAGGAAGCTGGCCAATATCAATGTGAGGCCTATCTATAATTTTGAATGGTCTTGGTGACTGTGGGACATTCCCAGTGACTGGGAGAACACAAATATCAAACCTAGCTTCAGGAAGGTCAAGGAGGAGGATCTGGGGAAGTGCAAGCTCATCTTGGGTAGGTGATGCAGTGAATCATCTTCAAAACCATTTCCATGCAGCTGATGGAAAAGAAAGTGATTGGAAGCAGCCTCTGGGGATTTATCAAGGGTGAATCATGCCAGATCAATCTGATTGCCTTCTATGAGGAGATTACTGGCTCAGTGAACTTGGTAAGAGCTATGAATATTATTTACATTGATTTAACCAAAGTCTTTGGCATGGTCTGGAGTAGAATCCTTACATCCAGGTCTTATCCATTTGGACTGGATAAATAGACAGTAAGGTAGGTGGGAAACTGGTGGATCTGTTAGACTCAGCAGACAGTTTTCAACAGCGTGAAGTACAAATGGTGGCCAGTTATGAGTGGTGTCTCCAACAACCAACACTGCATCATGTCTTAGGTAATTTTCTGGATGGTGGGATAGAAAGGTGCACTTTGAGCAGTCAGAGGGATCTCAATGGACTGGAGTACTGAAAGCATTGATGGGAGCCTCATGACGTTTGGTGAAGGCAAATGCAGAGTCCTGCACCTGGGATGGAATAACCCTGTACACCAGTACAGGCTGGGGGCTAGGAAGCAGCTTTACAGAGAGGACTCTTGGAAGGCTTTTGGACAAGAACTGGAACATGAGTCAGCATTATACCCTTGAAGCGCAGAAAACAATCATCATCCTGGACTGTTTTAGCAAGGGCGTAACTATTAGGTCAAGGGAGGTTATTCTTTACCCTTTACTCTACAGTTGTGGGACCTTTGTGACTCAAATTTTGGGGTCACTAGTTCAAGAAATAAATTTAACTACTGGAGTGAGTCTAGTGGAGGGCCAGCAAGTTGAGGAGGGGCCTGGAGCATATTACTGCAAAGAGAGGCTGAGGGAGCAAGGTTTCTTTGACCTTAAGAAGAAAAGGCTCACCCTGATAGGTGGATACGCAGAAGATGGAGCCGCATTCCTCTCAGAGGTGCACAGTGGAAGAAGGAGAGGCAATGGAAAATGGGAAATTCCAACTCATTGTGAGGGGAAAATATTATTTACCATGACAATGGTAAAAAACTAATAAGTTGCCCAAAGGCTGTGGAATATCTTTACTTTGTTCAAAGCTCAGCTGGAAAAGACTGGGCAGCCTGTTCTAGTTGACACTGCTTTGCTCAAGCAACAGGGCTAGATGACCTCTGGAGGTCCCTTCTAACCTACATGACTCATCATTTTTGCAATTTATCGGTATAATGGGGAAAAAGACAGACTGTCTTGAAGTTTCAGCTCTTCAGGAGGGCAAATTTTTCAGGGTTACATCTCTACTTTGTTTCCTTTGTCCTCTGAAATTGCAGTGCAAATGGCCAGGCTATACTATTCTGCAAATAAATATTGAAAATCCAAGAGGAAACTCAGATACACAGATTTTTTTCAACTGTATGATATTTGCTCAGGAGACAGATAACCTGGCACTTCTGTAATCTTTTCTATTCAGAGATCTCTCAGTGCAATGCTGTCATTAATAAATCAAATCTGAGTAGTTCTACAAATGGGAAGCTTAGAGATGGATCTTGATTTTTGGGTCCCAGTGGAAGTTTGTGGCAGAGCCAGAAATATAATCTGATGTTTTGATTCCCAGTTCAGTACTCTGACAGCACAGCAACCCTTTCCCTTTATATATAATTGATGTTAGAAGAATGGTTGTCTACTTAAAATGTCTGAGAAACTGCAAGGATAATTCTTCAAAGCCAGCATAATTTTGTGCAAGCTTTATTGCTCCTGTGATTTTCTGATAGACTGTTCACAGTTGAATTTGTCCTGTTGTAGGTACAGAACTGAGATATTAGTGTTTGACACTTATTTTGGGTCCCATGATGTCACCGGAATCGGGAATAAACCTCGTAACACCAATGTAGTGTTAAAAGGCAGGCATTCTTTATTTTCAGCGCTGGGAACACGGGGGGATAGTTCCTCCTAAATCGTGTTCACTCAATCAGTTCAAAAGTTAAACATTTATAGGTCTATGATTACAAGATTAATACATATTCATCAAGTATCCATACAATGATTGGTTAAGTATTCCTCGCCTACCATGTAAATGACCACGCATGCTCACTATAATTTCTTGGGATTTTACTTTCTTAATCCTTTGAGTCGGAGGGTTTCTTGAGTGGGTGGTCTCTGAGTCGGTGGTCGCGATCTCCCCCTGCCAGAATAACCTTTCCTACAAAGTTCACTTAAGCTTGGCAACACTCAATAGGCTTTCACGGGCTGTCGGCCCAATATGCAATCATTCACCCCACAGTCCTTTGTTTTAAGACAGGACTATAGAATGAATAATTACCTACCCACCGGACCACCAAACTGACCAAGGTGTTCCTTCTTTCTAACTGCTTGTTATTAGAACAAAACATAATACCATGATCACAATGTTACACTTAATTCCTTGATAATTAAATCAAGATGGGAAGGGTTAAATGGGCTCTTGAGCAGCATTGCTGGTGCATAACACTAATGCGTAACCTATTCCTATAGTTACGTTTTTTATTACTATCCTATTTTCTAATTATCGTTTGATTTCCCCATCACCTTGGTTACAATGAGACCTCCTTATTCTCTTTTGTGCTTTTGGCAGCCTGGCTGCCAAGTCATCTGGCGTACCTCAAGAACTTTCAAGTCCATGGCTAAAGAGCTTGAGTTTACTGTAATGGAACGGGTAGGAGAAACACCTAGAACTGAAAAATGGTGGAAATAACAGTCATACAATGTAGTAGGGTGGCTTTCTTTATTTCAGTGTCACTTGTGTGATGTAGGCCCCCTGACAAATTGATAATATCTTGCTGAATGGAGCAGTGTAAATAGTCTGCTCCTTGACCTTCCTAAGGGAGTTTTATATGCATTCTCACTTCAAAATTAAATTTGGCTGTAGCTGCTGCTATTTGCACATGAAGTTTAAACACATTGTATGTATTGATATGTTTGCTTTCTAAATACACTTTTGCCTATTATAACAGCTAAAGCAAGTGACCAGTATCAACTGACAGCTGATTTACATTAAATATGTTTTTTGTAATTTGCCCTGTGAAATATACTGATAATTTTCTCATTCTCTTTAAATGGAGTCATTCCTAGAGGGATGAATGTGTTCCTACATGTTGATTTAACAATCCCAGCCTCCTTATGCCTAAATCAAACATGATGTCACAGAGGAGCATCAGTGGAGACAGAGCACTCCTAGGCAAGTCTCAGAAAATAACTTGCTGCCCTACAGGTTATCCATGTTAGTAAGGTGTTCTAAGTGGTCTCAACAGGAATGTGGCAATGTATCAGAGAGCTGAGCTGCTTGAGGTGTGTCCATGGTGTCTTCTGTGATATTTAAAGATGAGGTGTTAAGAGCTCAATCAGGGATATAAATAATCTTGAATAGTGTGGGTTAGGCAAGAGCCATCAGCTGTCAGGTTGAATAGAAAAGGAGAAATAGGCTGGGAACACAGAGAATATCTAGGCCAGGAAGAGTTATCCATGAGATTTATGCAGTTAATCCTCATTGTAGCTGGTTAGTTATGAGCTGGGCCATGGGAAATTCTCTGTACTTGGGACTTCAGCCTCTTGGTAGATAATAAGGATGTTTTTATTTGCATCACAAAAACCAGCTGAGAAAATATAATTGGGTAGTGGCTGGTCAAAGCTTAAAGGCTGGCCAGGTCTGGCTGGCTGAGGGACGATGACTAGTATCATGTACTTAGCAGGCTGAGAAATAAATCTGAAGGTGACACTTGGAATATACGTGTGGCTGTGACCTCTGAGCACCCAGCTGAAATGGCTGGGGCATTTTATGGGGTTTGCATGGCAAGGTTTTGGTAGCAGGGACATTGCAGGGGTGGCTTCTGTGAGAAGCTGCTAGAAGCTTCCCATGTGTCCGATAGAGTCAGTGCCAGCTGGCTCCAAGATGGACCCACTGGTGGCCAAGGCCAAGCCCATTAGTGATGACGGTAATGCCTCTGGGATAACACAGTTAAGAAGAGGAAAAAAAAAACCAGCACGCAGCATTTGCAGCCAGAGAGAGGAGTGAGAATATGTGAGAGGAACAGCCCTGCAGACCCCCAGGTCAGGGCAGCAGGAGGGGCAGGAGGGGCTCCAGGCGCCAGAGC
>NW_010538432.1:12185-23599 GCF_000687285.1 Phaethon lepturus
TGGTAGGACTTGTGACCCCGTGGGGGACCCAGGCTGGAGCAGTTCGTGAAGAACTGCAGCCCATGGGAAGGACTCATGTTGGAGAAGTTGGTGGAGGACTGTCTCCCATGGGAGGGACCCCAGGCTGGAGCAGGGGCAGAGTGTGAGGAGTCCTCCCTCTGAGGAGGAAGGAGCAGCAGAGACAACATGTGATGAACTGACCACAACCCCCATTCCCCGTCCCCCTGCGCCACTCAGGGGGAGGAGATAGAGAACATCGGGAGTGAAGTTGAGCATGGGAAGAAGAGAGGACTGTGAAGATGTTTTAAGATTTGGTTTTATTTTCATTATCCTGCTCTGATTTTGATTTGCAATAAATTAAGCTAATTTCACCAAGTTGAGTCTGTTTTGCCCGTAACAGTAATTGCTGAATGATTTTCCCCCGTCCTTGTCTTGACCCATGAGCTTCTTGTTATATTTTCTCTCCCCTGTCCAGCTGAAGAGGGCAGTGACAGAGTGGCTTTGGTGGGCACCTGGTGTCCAGCCAAGATCAACCCATCACAGGCATATTTCAGGAACTGTAAGCCAGAAAGCCTAAACTACAAGAAAGTTTTCTCACTTGGGCTAGAACTGTGTTTATATTTGTTGTAAATGTCCCTTTTTTGAAAAGCCTGATTTCTTTGCCTTACTAACTTCACGAAGTTGTGCTTACAGAAAGTCTTCAGTGACCTGTAGCTTGGGGCTTGTTTAAGAAGGGTTTGCTGGCAAGCGGTGAAGGCTGAGTTTGGTAGCCAAGTACCTGTATAGAAAAGAGTACCTTGTAGTAGGCACAAATTGGTGAAGTAGATGAGGCACTTTGAGACATGTCTAGGGGCAAACCCTGAATCATCTGTATTTGTCCTCACTCTCCCCCACCCCCAAAAGCATGACAGTTCACAACACAATGAATGTATATGTAAAACAAAGGTCTTTTCATATTATTACTCTGCTAAACATTCCAGATTGGGAATTAAGTTAAATACAGATTACTAGATAACAGCATAAAAGTGGAGTAATGCAGCATAAAAGTGGAGTAATGCCTGAAATAATTCATTAGTTTGTATTTTCTTTAACAAAAGATACCATAAGAATCATCAACTTTCCTTTTTATGTTATTGAAATAAGCTAGAAAACGCTAGATATAAAATAAAAGAATGGTATGCAAGATTTCCGTTCCCTGGCCCTTAATACACTTTCAGGATGTTCTCAGGTTCTTCTGTAAACTTAATTGGGCATGTTTTTACTTCTTAATCCCTACTGTGACATTTTGAAAAACATTGGGCACTAAAAGCACAAGCTATAGAGTTGAAATGATGTACTGTGTAACAAAGTTATCCATCTCTGGGATGCTATGAATTTGTGTAACAAGACTGGAAAATCACTTCATTTTGTTGCTTAGTATGTGCTAAGTTATCTTATCCAAGGAATTTAAGCATATGGTGTATCCAAATGCCTGGAAGAAATAGCATACGACAGGATGCTTTAAGACAACATCCTCGGATTCTGTAGTGTGAGCATGGTAAAGGGACTTGACTTTAAGAGTCACAGAGGCATTTGAGGTTTAAACAGACGTGGAAGCATCTGAAGCTCTGCAGTGTATAAGCAGAGCTGTCATTGAAAAGATACCAAAGCCTTACAAGGAGAGGGAAGGAAAAGTGGCACACACCTGTAGAGTTAGTGTTTTGTCACTTGTAGAATGGTCATCGCTGAATAATTCCTATTTATCCTTTTATTGTCTGTGGGGGGAGAGTTATTTTGCAGAAGCCATATAAAGCAGGAAAACAGTAAATATGTCCCAATTCATAGAATGCCTTTGTAAAAACAACCACCCTAAATTTATAATGATAGCTGCTTCCTTTTTTCCAGTGCCTGCTGATTTTTCTTCCTGAAAGCTTATAAAATACCACTTAAAAATGAACTTGCAGTATATGATAAAGACCTAAAATGAGAGGTGTTGGAAGGAACCTGTGAGTTGCTGTGATAGATTTAATACTAGTTCTATCAGAGGGTTGGTGTTTTTTTTTTTTAAGAAAGGTGGTTAGTAGCATTACTTAGGGAGGGTGTATCCTTCCCAACTTCAGGTACCAGTGGTTTCGGGGCTGTCTGTACTGGAGATTGTGGATGTAAGGCCTGGATGCAAACTTAAGTAATCTCGGAATTTGTCTCCTTTATTTTTGTACAGTTTGTATTTTTTTGGCACCAGTAACTTCTGAGTGTGTTTCCCACAAAGTAATTCCTTTTGCTCATTTTAAGTGTCCTGCCTTAAAAATTCACTTAAGGACTTACATCACTATCTTTCTTGTTAAAAGTCCAAGTCTAATTATTTCTGTTATGAAAGCCCTTTCATACTTGGGATCATTTTTCATCATAGAATCACAGAATCATAGAATAGTTTGGGTTGGAAGAGACCTTTAAAGGTCATCTAGTCCAAACCCCCTGCAATGAGCAGGGACATCTTCGACTAGATCAGGTTGCTCAGAGCCCCGTCCAACCTGACCTGGAATGTTGCCAGGGATGGGGCAGCTACCACCTCTCGGGGCAACCTGTGCCAGGGTTTCACCACCCTCATTGTAAAAAATTTCTTCCTTTTGTCTAGTCTAAATCTACCCTCTTTTAGTTTAAAACCGTTACCCCTGTCCTATCGCAACAGGCCCTGCTAAAAAGTCTGTCCCCATCTTTCCTATAAGCCCCCTTTAAGTACTGGAAGGCTGCACGAAGGTGTCCCTGGAGTCTTCTCTTCTCCAGGCTGAACAACCCCAACTCTCAGCCTGTCCTCATAGCAGAGGTGCTCCGTGATCCTTCTGATCTCTTTTGTGGCCCTCCTCTGGACCCTCTCCAACAGGTCCATGTCTTTCCTGTGCTGAGGGCTCCAGAGCTGGATGCAGGACTCCACGTGGGGTCTCATGAGAATGGAGAGGGGAAAAATCACTTCCCTTGAGACCTGCTGGTCACAATTCTTTTGATGCAGCCCAGGTTACAGTTGGCTTCCTCAGCTGTTATGTGCACATGGCCAGCTCATGTTGAGCTTCTCATGAACCAACACTGCCAAGTCCTTCTCCTCGGGACTGCTGTCAATCCATTCTCCACCCAGCCTGTATTTGTGCTTGAGACTGTCCCAATCCAGATGCAGGACCTTGGACTTGGCCTTGTTGAACTTCACGAGGTTCACATGGGCCTACCTCTCAAACTCATTTGGGATGAATTCTTCTGGTGTCAGTGTCATTGTTCTTCACTCTGGTTTCATTCGTAATCTTTTGCACAACAGTTTTTAGAGGGTAAAAATTAAAACCCCCAAATGTATGTAGTACATGTTTGAGGTACTGAATTAGGATTTTTATTGTACTGAAAGATGTTAAAGAATTCTGCTTATCCTTCTTTTGCAAAGGGTAGTTAGCATCTTAGTTAGGCCCTGCTTTCCTCTCTTCATTTACCTTTTAAATCTTGAAGGTGATATTTTATAGAGGTTGGGGAAGGTGCTTGAAGTATGAATTCTAGCTGCTGTTTGCTATTCCTTCTCACCATTCTGTTTTGCAGTGTGAAACAGTGTATGGGGAAAAGGTGAGGAAAGGGGGCTCAGTGAAGGACAAAAGTAGTCAACAACAGTAACAAATATGAAGAATGAGAGGTATGAGATAGCAGGAGAAACTGTGCTCTGGAAATAGGAGGGGGAGAATACTAGAAATGAAGAAAAAATGCATGAACAAGGTACAAAAGGAAGAGGGAATGGTTACTGGGTCTTCTAAAAATGATAAAGCACACAAAACGCCCCTTTTAAAATGTATCAAGTATGTGATGAGATTTCCTCATATTGTAGTATCTGTGTTAATAGGACAGGCATCACTGGCTTTTGCAGTGTTAAATTAGCTGCCACTCGTGGTCCCAGAATTTAACTATATTGTTGGATGGTTGCAGTGTAGCTAACAGTAAGGTAAAAATGCAGTTTCTTAGATATCTTCAAATGCAGTCAGCTTGAGGTGTGAAAATACCATTACCTTTGCATTTGGTTCTTCTCTGCTTATTTTAATTTATTTTATGAGAAAATATGAAGTTTCAATAATTATCAAGATATAATTGAGAATTTTGTAATTAAAGAGAGCAAAACATGAGCTGTTTTTAGCTTACCTCATGCTTACCAGTAAAAGAGACCTCCAGGTTTTCAGTCTGATGTGACTGATTTAACATTTTGAAAATGACAAATCGTAGATTGCTTCATAACGTTGGAAATAGTTTTGTCACATTTGAGATCTTTCTGTGGGTTAGAATTACAGAGGAGACTTCTTAAACAGAAGGGTTGTATCTGCTGCTTTCTCTGAGTAGAAAGATTCGGTTTCTAGAAAGATTGATTCTGTGGTTCAGTTACACAAAACAACACGTAACTACCATTAATAATAATAACGGAATTAATGAACGGAAATTACAAAAGTAATTGGATGTGGTTACCGCATTTAAATACATTGTAATATACCTGGAAGCATTCTTTATGTGGGCAGGGGCAGAGTGAAGACCTGATAGCAATAAATGTTATTTTCATTTACTTTAAGGTTACTGCTCATTCATTTATCTCTTTGACACTGTGTGAGATCCTGTTTATTAAGAATAATGCCTGGAAGTTGGCAGTTATATTCTGTATGAGTGTGTTAATTTCTTCCCATATGCTACGAGGTTGTCCTCACAGGAAATAAAGGGACTTTTTCCCATGTTTAGTTATGCTGAACTGCTACAGTAGTCAGACAGGACAGAAACAATGGGAAGGAAAGTTTCCTGTTTTCTGCAGATAGCGAAGAGGTCTTCGGCCCCGAGGAAGGTAAAGTTTTCTTCAGTCCGAGCGTGAGTGCACAAAGAACAAAAAACAATGGTTTTCATTGGTGTATGAAGTTGCTGTGATTTCTGTTGAAGAGCAGGGGTTCACTTTGAAATGTTTTACAGGCAATTTACTGTCCATTCTACCTGTCTTGATTACATTTCAGGATTTGCATTTAGAAATAGTAAATTACAGCAGGGGAGGCTTAAAGTTCCCTCTCTATAAACGCGCAAATGTATTGTGCTGTGGTTAGAATGCTTTTGGATAGGTGATGAAATAAAACTATATTAAATGATTCTCACGTTTGTGTGCCTACCATGAGTCTGACTGACATCCTCGCAAGGGAAGCAGAAGAGAATATGAATATAGCAGACTTGGAAACTTTACAGAATAATAAGGATCTGAACTGCAGAGAAGAATCGTGCTTTGTGGTTTTGGCCTCCTATGCCAGGACAAAATTGGGGAAAGCTGGTGAATCAGTGTCTCAGCAAATACAGTGATGAAATTTTGACATGAAGCTGAGGATAAATTACACTGATAGTGCTACGATATAAGCTGTGGTTTTCCATAAGTAGGGAAAGACAAAGGATCTGACCCTGCCAAAAAACTCATTGCAAAAGCCCTTTCAAGTCAAGATTCAGCCTGATAAGTTTGTAAGAGATTGTTTGTCTTTGAATTCATGTATACATTTTACAGAACACACCTGTGAGTTGATGGAGATGACTTTCAGTCATGATTAAAGGCTATTCTAGTTGGAACATATGAAAATAAAAGTCGAATATGAGCTATAATACTGGTACAGTTGATTCATCATTTCATTCAGTAGACCAAGTGAAGAAAGTTTTGCCAAGTTAACTTTTTAAAAAGAAACATAAAATTCTATTTTGTAGTTATAGTAGTTTATCATCTGCTGTGCTATCAGCTTTTAAGTTGGTAGTGTAGCAAAGTTGACTCTTAGTACTCAGTCTCAGTAAGATCTGAACTTAGATTTCATAATGCAGTTTTCAATGTGTACAATCCAGTAAAACATTAGTTTTCCAAAGTAGTTTGCAGGACACTTCTTCACTGAGAAATGTTTTTGATAATGGGATCCTTTCAGACACTTTCTTGGGCCTGAGTCAAAATTTTCAGGTGAATTGGTAAAGTGGAATTGCCCTTTATCTTCTGAAGCATCTCCTATTGCTGTCAAATCTATTTTGTATACAGATGCTACTGTACAATTATCAATGGCAGTGTTACATAAAATACTCAATTCCTGCCCCTGACATTTAAAGTGATTTTATGTAGGTTCCTGTACAGGATGTGGAAGCGGTGTTGCTTTATGCTGGCAATTACTGTATCATTAACATCGATGTTAATTTGGGCATCTTGTGAAATATGTGTGCTGGAAATATACTGGATTCATTAATTAATTTTCATCTGTATTACAGTAGCTTCCAGCCCAGAAAGTAACAATTTTTTCACCTGTAACTTTTACTAATTAAAAAAATTAATAGCTAGATTTGGACCAAATGGTATTACAGTATTTAAAAAAAAATATGGCCAACACAGCTACTATTATGCATTTGCGTATTGTGCATCTTTCTATTGAAAAATTCCCCATACCTACTTGCCAACTATAATTTGGCTTTTGACTGCAGGAACTGTTAGATATAAAACAGGATTTTGGCAAAATGTTATTTTGTGTCTAAACTGTTTCTTCCTTGTAGGCTGTTGTTGTCTGCTGTAATGTGCCATGGCAATAAAGGCTGTAATGGCTATTCCGTTCCTTTTCCTGTTGTTTTGTGGCCACCAAACAGCCTTGGGCTCATGCGGTGCAGCAGCCTCTGACCTTCCCATTTATTTCTAAACCTTCTAATTTCACAGAGTAAACATTTCTCATGCTGGCTAGTAGTAACAGAATGAAGCATTCACTATAGTTATCCCGTGGACTTCCAAAAGGAATTTACCAGGGTATCACAGCACTTCTGGTTATTGACCCTTTATTCTCCCATTTATTCAAATATTATTTTCTTAGTTTTGTCTTGCAGGAGGCTGTGTTGTTCTTGATAGATAGCTGGACTTAAGAGATGGGTGCATCATTCAGTGGCAGTGGGGCAGCTATAGCTTTACTGTGCACTGTGGATGGGGAGCAATTTGCATAATGAGTATTCCTGTTGCAATATGAAGTCTGTAAAATTAAAGATTTGGGATTTTTTTTCGGTTAATGAAAAATGTAGATGAACTGCTGACTTGCCGCATGCAATCAGATTTTAAACTTGGTTTACTTCTAAGGTTTTGAGAGAAAATGAAGCTTACCTGGGGCAGAGAGGATCTTAGAATAATATTTTTGGCCTCGAAAAAGCCTCTGGTAATATAATAAAAGCCAAGATTTTAGGGGACTATTGCCTTCCTGAATTTTCAGTTAGGAAAAGTGGCTACCACAGGTACTATCACATCTAGACCTTCTATGTAAAGGCTTTTCATATCACTTCACAAATTGGTTTCTGCTTCAGTAGACAGTCATCTACAGATGTATCTAGCCCACTTTTCCTGCTATGTCTCCAATTCTAATTTACACGCATCTCAAATTATTATGTGGATTATAACACCATGATGAATCATGACTAGAACTCACATATGAGTATAGTTGTTTATCACATTTTAATTGTTATAGAAACATATCACTAAACCAAATTTTACACTTTTTATTTTCTCCCTTTATTTTATGTCTGTTGTATATTATATGCATTTTTTTTTTTTCCTCTGGAAGCCTGTCTTCTTAGTTTTTCTGTTTTTGGGGGTGGGTTGGTGTGTTTTTTTAAGAAAAAAAGAACCCTTGGTCTGTGGCATTTAATAACATCTCATTGGTATTTGAATTCAGGTCCCATATTTTGTATCTGTGGGAAAAGTGTGTTGTATTATGATTTTTCTCTTTTTGATTAAAAGTGCACAATAAAATTGTTCAAAAAGCACTGTAGACCAATGGCAAATAATCTGTTTGATCTTGAGAGGTAAAGATAATGCTTTAAAATATTTAAGGGCTATAGCCAATCCTGGAAGAATATTCTCTGATAAATGGTGTAAAGAGATTTCCAAATCCTTGTGCATTCCCGAACTGGTAGCTCCCTGTAAATGGGCGCATTGGCAGCAGGCACCAGGCTGTCACTGCTGCTTCTTCTGCCTCTGATGTTCTGAGGCTGTGTCTGGGGTACAGCGAAGGAAAAGTCAGCAGTCCATGTGAATCTGCTATTTCTAGGGGATGATTAATATCCTGGCAAAAAAGGATAATTAGCATAAGTTACGATGTGGCCTGATGCTGTGCCCATGGCTTCAGTGATAAGTACTTTAATAATCCAAGAATGAAAATATGTTCAGATTGCCCCTAATTTTCTGTAAACAAACTTTTGCACAATAAACTTCGAAATTTATATGCTCATACTTATGAATGTCCTGTTAATTGGAAATCACAGGAAAACAAACCCACTTTAGATTCTGGGGTGGGGTAGGGAACAGACTGCTGGTCCCAATTTGTCTGATACCAGTTTTATTTCCAGGTTCTTTTTAGATAGAAGTAGCCAAAGCCATCCTAAATCAGAATAATAAAGGAGTTACGGTTGTGTAATATGTGTTTATGCAGATAGGGACGGGGGTCTGTCCTAACCTGAGGCATTTACTAAAGTTGCCTATTTTAGGGGTTGTTTGTCTAGGTAGTTAATAGGAAAGAGAAATTGCCTCAAGAACTAATTCAGAGCGCCTTGGTTAGGAGGCTTTGTGTCTCTCTTTTTTTCACTCAGTTACCATATTAAGTTAAATACCCTTCCTAAATGCTGACCAATAGATTTTTCCTTTGCACGATCCATTTTTCTTTATTGGTGTTACTTCAGCAGCCAGGATTTCCCTCAATTTGTCTATAGTTTTTCAGCTTTAGATTTCCCTTGAAAACTGTCCTTATGCTGTAAAGAATTCCTTTACTCATATCCCATTTTTTACTTTCAGTCTTTTCTGTCTGTCCCTCGTATGGACAAAAGATGACAGTTTTTATCACCTCTCTGTAGTAACCGCAAGAATGAATTCATTAAGTGACCATGAATAAAATATTTAAGTTTCTAGAAGCATAGTCAGTGTCTGTGTTTCTAAAGGCTTTTACAGGAGCTACTGTACATACTTCTAGCTCAAAAAAGCCCAAGAAAGTTAACATTATCCTGGAACTTTAGTGTTGTAGTGGAAGTGCTTTGTCTTAGTTTAAAGAAATACTTACTTTGAAAGTCCAAATTTACATTAGCCAAAAAGACTGTTAATGTGTACTCTGGGTTGTGTATTTTGGTAATACTGCTGGGTAACATAATGTATAAGCGTTCTCAAAATGCCACAGTTATTCTGAGATTTGCATGTTATTTATGGTGCATTCAAGCTTTCATTAGTTGCTACAGCTGGAACTCAAACCATGCTGTTTGTGTCAGTGGTGCCACTTTCTGCTGCGGGTGGGTATTCTGATGAGTGGCATCTGGAGTTGTTGCTGAATGAAATACGGGGGGGACCAGAGACAGAGACTGATGAATGCTGTGGCAACTGCTAGCCCTGCCGATAACAAATTGCAGAAGAGAGTTGAGTGTCTGGAATTTTCTTAGCTCAAGTATTTTTATAATTATGGGTAACTAAGTTTGAACGTGTACCAGTGGACGCTGGAAGCTTTCTATGGGTCTCCTGGATTTGGCTGAGGAAAGAGCATGAAGGGTAAATTTAGCCGTCGCCTAGTGATGTGTCTGAAATACTGAACCTTAGCTACTTCTGTCTGAGGCAGATGGCCGGCTATAGTGCAAGAAAACATGGTGTGAAAAGCTGATCCGCCGTCCTGTTGAACAGGATCACTGGTATGAGAGAGTAGCCATCGATACTGCTGGGGCAAAGATCAGCAGGCTGTGGGAATCTGGCTGAGATAACTGTTTTGGAAACAGATAAAGGAGAGGGCTGGTTAATTTGAAGGTACTGCAGGGAAAACATAGCAATGGGTAAGAGAAAACACAGTGCTTCAGGTGTTAACAATAATTTAAGTATAAACTGGTGCCCTTCAGTGATATGTACGTGCTCTATGTTAGCAAAAGATAGCTAGGTAGTGCTTTATTAATTTTAATTAAAAACACCCCCACTCATTTGATCTAATAATGTAGTATTTAAAGTTTTTAAGGTGAAAAGAGGTATTTAAAGTTTTTATATTTTAATAATTTTATAGTATAGAGAAAATATGATGATGCTGACTTTGTACAGCACACCGAGTGTTAACTTCATTCTGAATGTATTTAAGCACTCAGCACAAATTAAAAGCTTATCTTTATTGTTTTATGGCCAAGTCGGTAAAGCACACTGCATTCGCTTTTAATAAACAGATAAGATGCAAGAATAGAGTTCTGCATGTGTTTGGTCAAGAAACAGGCACCTTCATATTTCATAGAACCTTATTAAAAGTAGAGGATGTGGTGGGGTTATTTTTCTAATGTTGGAGAATTGGCTTTTACTCCTGTGTGCGAATCCAGTCAGTTCAACCAAGTGAAAAGCTCAGAAGCGCTCGGTGGAGGCTAATTAGAAGCCTCCACCGTTGCTGCCCACAGAATCTGTTTGCTCTCAGTGTTCTTGGCACCCTGCATGTCGCTGCAGTGATTTCACTCTTCATCTGCCATCTCTCTACAGCTGCTGAACCTATTCCAGGCCAGAGCCACTGGCTTGAGCGGGGTTTTCCAAGCGGTTACATCTCTGATAGCCTGGACCCTTTAGGTACCAAACCTTAAAGCTGGGTTGGGAAAGACTTTGTGCCTCTTCTCCCACTTGATGAGTGTGTTGATAAATGCAGGATCAGGGAGCGGGAGCATAAAACCAGAAATCAACAGAATTATGAGCCAGGAGTGGGTGATGGGAATGGAAATGGAGAGCAAGGAAAAGCCAATAAATTGTAAGCAGAAATCAATACATAAGAAGAGTTGAATGCACTCTGCATAAAAAACTTGGACTGAAATTCTGGGTTCCTAGGACTTCCTGTTTGTTCCTTGGCTATTTAGAAATAGTTGTGAAACACTAGGAAAGTGCGACTTCTTGCTTTGGTAACCTCTGAGGATTACTTAATCTATTATCATTACCAGCTAGTCTGCTGACGCAGTAGAGATTTCAGCTCTGAATGTAAAGGCTAATGACTTATGCAGAGGTGAGTATCAGTTTACATGGCAGAATGTATGTTTTTCAGCTTAAAAAAATCCTGAAACGATGACTAGAGGTTAGCGTATTTCCCTGCTCATGTTAAGTGAGTTGGACAGAGAGGGGCAGGGCGCGACCAGTCTTTGTTGCAGTGCCAGCTGAAGTTCTGCTAACCCTGTTACTCCTCCTCTTGGTTGTTTTCACTGTCATCATACAAACAACTTTTTTTTTCCATATAGGATCTACTTGATGTGGTAGATAAAGACTTAATTTGTGCAAGTGTTATGACATTGGGGATAACTAGGCCAGTCCCTGCTCTTTCAGTTAGCCAAAACGTTAATCCTGACTCTGCTTCCTGCCATGATCATCTCTTTGCTTGACCAACCCCATTTTTTGCAACAACTGGCGGCTCGTGGCTTAGACAGGTTTA